>NW_022196891.1:85709396-85711617 GCF_008632895.1 Mastomys coucha
CTGAGACCAGAGAAGGCTCCCCAGCTAGAACATATCCTGGGTGCAGGCAACAGCTTCTGGGATAGGCCCCTCTCCAGTTGTTCAGGACCCACATGTAGGTCAAGCAGCACATCTGCTCCATATGTTCAGGGAGGCCTAAGTCCAACCTGTGTATGTTCTTTGGTTGGTGGTTCTTGGTGTTCTTTGGCTGAGAGCCCCAAGGGGTCAGGGAGAGAGGGAAAAGAGAGGTGAGACCTTGAAAATGTTGGAGAGGTGGAGGAAAGGTCAGAGGGGCTGGGGAAGGGATATTGGGTGAAATTCTGATAAAGTCGGGTAGTTAAGTATTTATATCCTTAACCTACTAAAAGCACCGCGATTTTGTCTTTGATCTTATTTCTCAAGGTCAAACTGTACCACATATATATAAAAAAAAGTTCATCTTGAATGTACCAAATACACTTCAGTCTTACGATAGGAACTTTATTGGAGATGAAGCTGTATTCTTTGTGGCACAATAAAAAAATAAATAAATAAAGGTTAGGTTTCCTCTAGCCAAGTGTTAGATGGAACCTCATCAATACTCTACAAATTTGAGCAACATTATATCGATTCATGCTATTAGTTTATATAGATATAGTAAAACGTTTTTAGTGGTTTCTTTAGGCAGACCTTGAACTCATTATGTAGTCGGTGGCCTAAAACTCCTACTATGCCTGCTTCTGCCTCCCCTGGGCTACTGTTGGAGTTCTATAGGACCATGAGTTCTTCACGACATCAAGCTAGGGCCTCATGCCGGCTGAGGAAGCCCTCTAGCATCTGAGTTGAATCCCTTTCCCTGAATTTGCAGTTTGAATACAGCAGCGCAGTGGTACTCCTTGCACCTATTATTACAGAGAGGAATACTACTAAAAGGCTTGGGACTTAGCCCCGAGTCTGAGTATTAATGAGGCAGAGCAAGTGTGGATGGTCTGACAAGGTCATGATGGTGCCTGTAAGTCACAGGGTACCTTCTCTTATGCCACAGAACACACGGGAGGGTTAAAAGCTGGCAAGCCATCTGGAACCTTTACGAGTTAAAGTTCTAAGGCAACTGACTCTGTGAGCGAAGCCCCACAGCAGTTCCTCAGGTTGTGTCTAGATACCTTGGCGCCTCGGGTTCGTGCCTCCTTTGAAAGAGTCACTGAGCAGCACGGGATCAAAAGAAATGATGTAGCATGCATAGAATGGTTAATTGCCCCTCAAGTTTAGCTGTAGATGTTGAAGCCCAAGGGTCATTCATCCAGGCAAGCACTTCACTGTACAAAAGCATTGATGGTGTGAGGAAATAACGTATGCGTATTTACATTTTAAGATCTGCTCTCTTACTCACGTGTGCAGTGCTGGCTGAAGTTTTATGCTCCTAAGTTGTATGAAAGGATTCTTGTGCGTGAAGAGACTTTAGAGTCGCCGTGGGAGTGGCGGGAAGTTACAAGAGCAGTGATGGTCAGTGCAGAAGTCATAGTACAAGGTGACCGACCTTTTGAGATAGGTCCTTGATAGATAGAGCCTGCCTAAAAAAATCACTTTAATTTGTGATGTTTAACTCTTAGAGTGTCTTCCAGAAGAGTGCGTGTTAAGGAGACAACTTGATGAATATTCTTGGCTGACTGTAATATGCACAGTCGTTGTCCAAATCTGTCAACGGCATCATCACTACTGTAGAACACCCAGATTTGCACAGCAAACTTGTGTCAAACACAAGTAGAGTTCGACTATTTCACTGGCCGCGTTTGAATGTCGGCTGGGGAGTAAATCAGTCACACAGTCTTTTTTATTGTGCTACCCACAGACCAGAACCTTCTCTGACTCCAGGCATAGTCTGCTATGAGAGTATCAGCTCTTCACATCTATTGAAATTTTATAAAGTAAGAGATACATTCTTTCCCCTTACAGATCTAAATCTTGAAATCCATCATGTTTTAGCTAGGCACTCAGAGACAGCACGGTAAGTCACCAGCCTTGCATAGCTGCAGAGGAGCCAACCCACTGTCCCCAATGTTCAATGGTAGAATATTGTGACCATAGGCTTACAATGCTGGAGCCAAAGTCTACTTTGGGGAGATGCCATGAAGAGTTTTCTCTTAGGAATAGGATTTTAGCACTTGCTTTTCTTTATCCTTCCTTTTCATTTCCTCCCTTTCTTTTCTCTTCTCTTCTCTTCTCTTCTCTTCTCTTCTCTTCTCTTCTCTTCTCTTCTCTTCTC
>NW_022196891.1:85711701-85740058 GCF_008632895.1 Mastomys coucha
TCCTCTCTCTCTCTCTCTCTCCCTCTCTCTCTCTCTCTCTCTCTCTCTCTCTCTCGTGCATGGTGGTAGTGAAGTTGTTAGCATATACATGTAGAGGTCCTTATCAGCTCTCTCTCACCTCAATTGCTCTCTGCCTTTAATTTCTTAAGGCAGTCTCTATCTATCATCTATCTATCTATCCATCTATCTATCTATCCTGTCATCTATCTATCTATCTATCTATCTATCTACCTATCTCTACTTCTGATTTTTGGCTTATTGTCCGGGTTAGGCTAGCTGGCCAGCGAGCCTCAGGTATCCTTCGGTTTCTACCTATACTGCTCTGTGGTCATAGGCACATGGCTCCTACCTCCTACATGTGGGTTCTGGGGATCCAAACTTGGGTCCTCAGGCATGTGTGTCAGTCATTTTACTAGAAATCCAGTCTCCACAACCCGTTTTCTTCTTTTCCATGAGTGAGTCATCTCATATTTTAAATTCTCTGCTGTTTAGAGTCTAGAAATTATATTTTGTTGTTTGGCATTTTCCATTTTAATGTACTTGATAAAGTTGGTATAAGAGACATTTTAGAAATCTGATGGCACATATAGATTAGTGTTTACCTTCTGCTTCTCCCTAATCTTTCCTCTGATATGGAGTTCTACTGATAGCGTCACTCATTTGTTTCTGACAGTATCAGAGTTATATTCTGTACATCCAGCGCTGTCTATCGCTGTTGAAATGTTAAACACACATCACTTACATTCATTCCCACATTTTCCTCTGATTCACAGACTCCCCAGGTCATTTCATACACATTTGCCATTTGAATGTATTCTACTGCATTAGCCAATCTTAAATAGGGTACATCTGTGTGCAAAACACGAATTTAAGGGCATGTACGACCATTATATCACTACTAATTTCCATAATCTGTAGTATCTACCAGTTAGGACAGAGTTGACATTTCACAAACTTTTATTGAATTGAGTTCAAATGAATTAAATTGAAAAGGAAATCATTGGGAATCCGTAAATTAATATTTTGAAGTAAATAAGTACTGATGCATAATTCAGAGGTAATTAATATGCTAAACCTGGGAAATGGCTCTAATGAGGTAGGCTGTTCGCGTCGCTTCCTAGAAATTTTCATTTAATCACCCAATAAGTAGCAAAAAATAAAATTACTTTAACTACTTGTGTTAGTTTGCTAGGCTGCTGTGAGAGAGTGCCACGCACTGTATTCCTTCCGGAAGGTTAGGTCATGGTTCTGGGTCGTGACGTCTAAGATCTAGGTGGCCGCACACCTGTTGCCACCACCTCTCTTGGGTGGTCTTATAAGGAGACCGCCGGAGCCTTGCTTTTGGTTTCTGTGATTTGCTATCTTGGAGGCTGATTGGTTTGTACAGATGTTACCATGGCAGCTGCTTCCGTCATCATGACATGCCCCGCCCACCCCCTCTAAATTCTCACTTCCGTGGGAATACCCACCCTGCTGTACTCAGATCTACCCCCAATGACCTCATACTAACCAATTACAACTAAAGGCCCTCATTTCCAGCCATCTCAGGAGGCTGCAGGGGCTCAGACGTCAGCCCATGCGTGTAAGGGAGAGGGTTCTAAGTTCCCCAAAAGCCCTTATTCTCCGAGAAGCGTCTGGCTGTGTGGTCGATACCATCATTAACATCATTTAAACTTCCATCAAATATTTACTTCTCAGAACAAGATAAGGCAACTCTGAAAAAAATTAGTTGAAAGTGTGCACACTCAGGAACAGCTAAGGTGGGGCAGTGAGGGGACAGAGCACTTCCATATGAAGTGATTCATTAATTTGGCAATTGTTGGGAGACTTTCCTAATCTCTAAGGACTTCAAAGCAGACGGAAGTGTCGAAAGCCTAGTCTACGCATCACGTCTGTTTAGTGGGAGGAGCTTGAGAGATATCACAGTTCAGGAACCATGGATGTAGTCTGCAAAGCCTCTGCTTTATGCCCACCATGCATGTTTCTTTCCAGAATATTCTTCTGCTCACTGACTCTGTAAGACCCATGTCTCTTGCATATGGAAGGTTTTTTTTTCCTCACACATAATTTCCTCACCCTTCCTAGCATCTACCCCCGCTCATCTAAATGAGTTAGCATGCCCCTCCTTGACTCCAAGCTCTCCGGCACCGAAGCCTTTGAATTCTCCATGAAGGATAAGCAGGGAATCCTAACCTTTAGATCCTTCCTACCCTTGTCCGTGGAGAACATGGAGCACTTTTGAGTTACTTTCTCTCAGGCTGGAATCCAGGATTTTTTTCTTCCCCTCGAAGTAACTCTTGTCTCAGAGATTCACATCCCATCCCACAGGAATCCCCCATCTTTACACTCTTTGGCTAATTTACTTATAGTAGAATATCTGGTTTTCTTGTTTTATTAATTGGTAATTTTTGAGAGTTTCGCACATGGAGGAAACTCATTTTCATCATTTGCGTCATTTCCACATCTTTTTCTCAGCTCTCTAATTCTTGCCATATCCCCTGATTCCCTCTCAACGTCATGGCCTCTTTGGCATTTGTGTTTGAGCATGCGTGTTTAATACAACCCGCTGATTCCATTCAGCTTTGCTGGTAGGTATTATGTATGTGTTGTTTGCTGGTGTGTAGATGGGTCATATAACCAGCAAGTTCAACATGGAGAAGGCTGAGTCTCCTCAGTCACAGATCTCATCTAGTGATGGGACTTTGTGAGATGTTCTTCCCCTCCCTGTTGGCATGCCAACTGGTGTTGCCATTTTCTTCCCATCCCTTTTGGCGTGCTAACTGGTGCTGCCATCAATCACGTTTCACTTAGATGACCATATTGCTGGGATCTCATGGTTGCATCTTTCCTATCACTACCTCATAGCAGCCATACTGATCTTCTGGCTCCCACAGCCTTCCAAACCCCTTTCCCATGATGCTCCCTGGACCTTAGGTCTAGAAGACATGTTTTTCTTTGAACCTAACTCTCTCCATATTTCACATTTTCCCCCCTCTCCTATGCTCAATTCTGGTATAAAATTTACAATGTTTCCGGAGTGTCACCTCTCTGGTGCCATCATGATTACAGTGCTTTCAAATGAAAGCTATAAAATGTACATAAGTGTACCTCATGCCTGTGTCCCAGGCTCTGAGCAGTGCTGAATAACTTTGATAAGCCCATCATCAGTTGAGATTCTGCTGTCTGGTGTCCCCCAATCTCCAATAGGCTTCTTGTGCGTGCCCATAATTTCTTTCTAGTACTCTAACTTGCTTTTTCTCCCTTTTTCTCTGATCTCTGGCTCTACCATTACATGACATTCTCCATTCCTATAAACATAGCAATCTATATTGGATTTATGGCTCAACCCTAATCGCATATGACCTCCACTTAACTTGATTATGTTTTATAACTTGATTAAGTTGACTGACTTAACCCCTTGATTTTGGCTTAACTTGATTAAATCGAGGTCATATTAAACCTCAAAGACTCCATTTCCGTATAAGAACACATTCACACATGCACAGGGTTTTAGGAATTGAACGTGTCCTTTTACAAAACAAAGGCTTAGCCCAGAACACCTGAGTTGGATCCAAACCTTTACTATTCTAACCTGTATCTTTCACATGCATGTTCTTCCTGATTCAAATAAACATGGATGCCATGTAATGTCAGAACCTCCTTGGATCCTGGGACACCCCTCTCCTGGTGTCTTTATATTTTTCCTTCCTAATTTCCCTGTTCATGCTCAAGCTCTGGTCTGATCTCTCTCTCTCTCTCTTTCTCTTCTTTAACAAACATTGATTACTTTTACAGTCTTTGAATATTCAATGAGGTTTCTATACAATCCCCATTCATGGCTATCTTCAGCTCAGATATTTTTCTTCTAGCCATGAACACGTGATTCTTTTAGCCCAACTCCACAGAATTCAGTTTATTTTATTGGCCATGTATACCATTTTGTTTTTCTTCCTAAGTTTCATCTCAGGAAACAGCAATAGTCTTCATTCTTTTGTATTCTATATATTAGCTAACTATATATTTATTAACCCTGGATAATGTAAACATCTGTGTGTCCACGTACACCCACCCATGTCTGTATTTGTAGGAACACAAGGAACTAGTGATTTGTTCCCTTAACAACTCTGAGTGCACACAAAATTGGGTGAGTAGATTCTCCTTCCTTGATAGCCATCCAAGGGCACAAGCAGATACAGTGTCTGCTGCCGTTAACATATGACTACTAGGGCTTCTTTAGAATTACCGCACTTGGTACACAGATATAAGAAGGAAAGGAAAGATCATTGTTGAAGGGTTTTATGAATCAGGCCTGGGAGTGGTGATTCCGGCCAACCGTGTTCCAGCAGTTGGAACTCAGTCTCATTGCCATGCTAACTGTAGGGGAGATTCAGTAACTAGCTTTCAGTATTACATATGAAGGAACTCACAAGTCAAGGAGCCACAGGTTTGGATATGATAAGTTGGTTCCATGTCAGGTCCCACCGGGTCCTTCGGGAAAGCCTGGTCTTCTAGACCCATGCAGGTGTCTGAGTGTATGTTCCTATAGAGGTAGAGCAGAGGTGGGTGATTTCAGAAAAGGGTTTTTTCTCAGCTCTAGAGGCCACTACCAGGTCACTTCCCAAAGCCCCTCCATCTTTGTGGTGGATAACTTTCATTGTATTAAATCCCCTTTATGTTAAATCTGTCTACCAACAGCTAGAAAATATTACAGGAGCCATTCAGTTTTACTCTGTATCGCTTCAGTTTGCATGGGCTACTTACAGCAGCACATTGCTATAGCTGTTCTGCTGTACTATGAATTACTATTAATCTCTTACTTTTCCTGTTTGTTGTAGGTGTGTGTGTGTGTGTGTGTGTGTGTGTGTGTGTGTGTGTGTGAAAAGACATGTGTCACATGGTATAGTGCTTTCTTTGTTTTCAGAAATCCTTAGTGACCAGCACTTCATTGCAGTATATTTCTATGAATGCAAAAGGCTCTAAATTCTGATCCAAAGGGCTCATAATTAGACTACGCCCACCAGAATAATCTCACTTTTTGTCCATCAGACACTAGTTTGCAGAAAATTCATCAAATCAATCATTTCCAGTCTACACTGAAAAGGACAGAATTGTATGAAGGTAAGTGTTGACTGGAGTTTCCCTCAGAATTCTGCTTACCCCAGAGTTTAGCAGCCACACCCTGATACGCTTTAGTGTCCTGGTAGAAGATAAGGATGGAAACTACTTCAAGACTTAGTTTTGGAACTAAGTATGATAACAAATTTAATTGTGGTGGTTTGAGCATGGGGTTTGCCACTCGTTTGTGAACATAGAGAATTATTCACAGCCACATAATTATGGTCATAAAGTTACTATTATAATAAATATTCTTAGTGTGAAATCCCCTTCAGGCATATATCTAAACTACCTGCTCAGTTCCATCCAGAATCTCTCTGTTGAGCATCTTTATGCTTTGGACATTACAAGTTTACTATGACTGAGACGCTCTTTCACAGCCTTCCCTTGCAAAGGCTCAGAAACAGATATAAACCCAAGTGGAATACCATTCAGTCTGAGGACAACTTCTGGAAACATAAGAATAAAGAAAGATGTTACACGTTGAGGAATTGGCTGGCCCCAGGAAATAAAGTACACACAATGCTATAATGCTTATTTCACGGAAATCAAACAGAGCCCGTTATAACATGCTGGTACTTGGGCAGCAATGAGAAACCAAGAGGGAGTCCAGTAATCAACGGTACTAGGATAAGTTAAGATTAGCTTTAAACTTTGTTGTGAGCCAATGAAGAAGGATTTTCAGGAAATAAACTACCATGAACTTGGGCTGAAGAGAGGGCTTGATGGTTAAGAACATATATTGCTCTGGCAGAAGACCCAGATCAGCTTCTAGCACCCATGTCAGGCAGCTCATAAATGCCCATAACTTCATTTTTAGGGGGACCAATACCCTCTTTTGGCCTCTGCAGAGACCTGCACATACCCATATATAGGCAGGTACATATACACATAATTAAAATCAAATAAATCTTTTTTTAAAAAGACATAGCATGAAATCACCAGTGTTTTTAGGAGATCAAAACAGAAGATTATTGCCCAGTAGTGGAGGTATGGAGAAGTGCCATGAGCAGAAGGACAGACAGGTTTGAATTTCAAATGCCAGAAGCTAATTGAACCCAACAATGCAGATGGCTGCGGGAGAAGAGAGAAAGGCATTATAGTTATTTGTTGACAGCTCCATCGTATTACATGTATGTTCATCCAGCAGTGTAAAATCAAATCCTCTTAGTTTAAAATCCTTTTAAATAGTGTTTAAATATATTCTGATGACACAATCTGCTCAAGTATTTACCCTTGGTGAGGATTTCCATTAACCTTGTTGTAGATACTGTATATTTTGGGGGGCTTTGCTTACGGGGTAAAGCCTAGTGACATCATTATAAAACCACATCTGGATAAGCTTAGAGCCTTTGTCAGTCCACATCTGGATAAGCTTAGAGCCTTTGTCATTCTATCCGATTTGAGAAGTTCAGCAAACCATAGGGGGATGCCCCCATGAACAGGGCTCAGCCTTTGGATTGTCATGTGCCCTGTCTTTAATGGTATAGACAGAGGGAGGTAAAAGCCAGAAAGCTGTAGATGGTACAAAGAAATGCCCAGCACCCACATAGCAGTGCTTCTAAGGAAGGATAATTGTATGGCAGAACTTCAATGGTTAGACACAGAGGTTAAATTCAAATGGTTTGGTTTGGTTCGTCAAAGTTTTCATTGTCCCAAGAGATTTTATATGAATCTTTTGGCTTTCTGATGGGTAAAATTCCCTCAATTTTTTTTTTGCAAATTGTCTTCAAAATAATATCTCTGTACTGCAGAGGCAAAACGTTAGTGCCCCCCCCCCCACACACAAAACCCTCAGTTTCCTTCTTTTGGTCAGGGCCATGGTAAAGTGGGAAAGACAGCTTGCTTACTTCAGTCAGCTACCTGGGAGACCAGCCCTCTAAGGAAGCATTGGCTGTTCTCTTGTAGTTGGTTTTGTCCGTGGAAGAGCTGAATGCTTCATAGGCAGCACCACGAGGTCATTCTTGCCTTTACAAAGCTTCTCCGTTTGCTTACCAGTCTTCTGTCTTGACCCTCTTGGATGGAATGGGTAAAGATCCCACTCTCTCACTTAAGGCTTTTGATGTGTAGACTTTCTCTGTGGAGTAGGACATTCAGTCATGAGGAGCTCTGACTTGGTGCCCTGATGGCTGGGAACCCATCCCAACTCACCCAGACTGACAAATACTGAGAAGTTCTCTGGTCTGTCTGGAATCATGTGCCTAACTTTAACACCAATGGGACAGGCTCTGCTTACTTTAAAAAAAAAATAATGTAAAAGAAAGAAATATACAAGCTTTGGGGGAAATGACAATGACTGAGGGCCCAGCACCAAATGTCAAATGTTACAGCTTAAAAATTTTGGCTCATTTGTTAAAGTTTCAAGGGTCAAGATTCTGCCACAAGTAAAGCTGGCTCTCACCAAGTCATCTATGTTTCCCAGATGTCTGGGTGAAGAACACATGGCCTAGGAAATCATTCCACTTGGCTGCTCTATTCATCCTTTTTTCTAGAGAACTTCCCTGAACTGTTGCCTGATATCATTAATTTGATATTTTATCAGTTCCTTTTCTTCCACTTCTGAATTCTCACATTTTTTCAGCCTGTAGCTTTCTCCTCTCAAAAAAGCTTTTTCTTGTTGGGTAGTGGTGACACATGCCTTTAATCCCAGCACTTGGGAGGCAGAGGCAGGTGGATTTCTGAGTTCGAGGCCAGCCTGGTCTACAAAGTGTGTACCAGGACCTCCAAGCTCCTCCTTGTGCTGAAGGAAGGCCATTCATTTCTGCATGTAGAGTAAAATCTTTGAATTACACTGCAAAGCACTTTGCAGGAACGTATAGACTGTCTTCTGGTTATATATGGAAGTATGTATGTTCTGAGTGCCTCTGGAGGGGTGTGGAAGAGCATGATTATTGGTGGACTACTCATTGAACAAGAAAGAGCAATTGGAAAAGTAGAGGCAGGTTTAACTTACATATAAGGACTTTTGTAGCTTTCAAATGGTATGTACAGCATGTTTGTTAGTATGTTAGCCATTTAAGATTAAGCAAAATTTAAACATAAGGTAGTTCCCCAACACAGTATTACTCTCTCAAAAGGAGAGTGTCCCCAAATCCTCAGGGGATCCTGGAGACTGAATAATACTACATGCATTTTCCTATACATAAACACTGATAATTGAGTTTAATTTACAAATTAAATATAAGAAAAAATAATAAATAAGATAATTATAATGTTAGCCTAAGATAAAGGTTATTTAAAATGTTTCTATTGATATTTCTGGAATCTTCTATTTCACATTTCAGACTATTGGATGGCTGTGAGTAACCCAAACTGGGAAAAACAAAACTATGAGAATGGGAAGAATTACCATTTAGAGGGATAATATAAAAGAAAACTTTAAAATGTGAGAAAAATAACGTTTCCATATCTTCACCCCCCCCAAAGACCATCACTGGTTATATTTTGTTTTAAAATCTCCTGATATGCTTTTGTTAATTCACAGCTATGTATTCCCATACATGGAGTTGGATTATTCCACAGACTATCTAATAGATACATGTATTTTCAAACTAGCATATTATTTTCTAAACCATAAGGGATGTTAGTCCCTTTACTGCACTCTAAATGACACTGCATAATATACTTAAGGAGACAATTCCAATATTTGAATTATCTCTAAAATTTGTTGTAAATATTGCAATCTCACATACTTTAATTAACATTTTGTGTGTCTACATCTGTAGTTTCTTTAAATCCCCTTGGTGCTTCTGCACATTAAGTTTATATATTCCTTTCCTATCTGTAAATATTTTTTAGCATACATCGCAGTGCTGTTTGCACAGAAGCCATATAACATGCTTTTTCTATTTTTATAATTTGGAGCTTATACTTTGTTTATGTTAAATCTTAAATAATATTTTGGTTGAACATATTGTCTAATATGTAAATATTTTTTTTACCATTAGGGCCAGAGAGATGGCTTAGTGATTAAGAGCATTGGCTATTCTTCCACAGGACTTGAGTTTGTGTCCCAGCACATACATGGCAGTGTACAAATCATGGGTAGCTCCAGTTCCAGGGGATCTGATGCCCTCTTCTGGCCTCCGCGGGCACTGCATGCAAACATACCCACATACCTAAAATAAAATTAAATTAAAATAAAGATTAGAAAATAGAAGAACTAAATACTTTCTACCAGAGTAACCTCTGCAAATAGTTTCTCACCTGCCAGGATAAGTATTTATTTCTATTTCTCTAAGATGGTCTACTTTAAAAATGTTTTCCCATGTAACAGATCCCATGCATCTTGAAAGTACCCAGTAATCTAGAAAGTTAAAAAAAAAAAAAAAAGTAATCCGCAGAACTAGAGAGATAGTCCATTCACTCAGATGCCTGCCACACAGGCACAAGAACCTGACTTGAGTTCCCAAGTCATACATGAGAAAGCCGGGTTTGGAGGCAGGTGCTCGCATCTCAGCACTAGGGCTCACTGTGGCTCGCTGTGGCTCGCTGTGGCTCGCTGGAGCTCGCTGGAGCTCGCTGGGGCTCACTGGGGCTCACTGGGACTTGCTGGAACTCGCTGGGGCTCGCTGGGGCTCACTGGAACTCGCTGGAGCTTGCTGGGGCTCGCTGGGGCTCACTGGGGCTCGCTGTCCTGTCTGCAGAGCCTCATCAGGGAGCCTTATGCAAATGAGAGAACCTGTCACAAAAGCACCTAAGTAAGGCCACCCAAGCTTGACCTCTAACCAAGTAATAGGTTACAGGTTACGCCCTGACCCAACAAATTATTCCCGTTTTATTTATGCATGCAAAGCAGAGATTCTGAGACCACCACTGATTGGTCTACACTCATCCCCCTAGTTAATGACACAGCTAGGAATAGACTTTTGGCACTCTGATAATATTCTGTCTTCGAAATCACAAGCCTTGTCTAGATGTTTCCAGTACAAGGATGATGGGAACCGTCACCAGCTTATTAATAACAGTCGGTCGTGTCAAAATATTAACACAGCATGACTGTCTTCGTGCCATCAGTGCGAGCTTAAGGACGGCATGTCAGTTGAAGTGTCTCTTCAGATGTGAGCTTCAGATTTTAGAATTTAAAAATATCAAGTAGTTATAAAGATAAATTCTGCAACATTCAAACAGAAGAGCTATATGTGCTCATTCCCATTGGGGATTTTCATGAAACGGGGTCTTGCCTTCACTGTTCCATAGTTCAAAAGTCAAATGGTTGCCTTTGTCTGGGTGTAGGATGTGGAATGAGCCCTGGTGAATGAATGATCCCATGCTAGACCATCTAGCAGACTAGATCCTGCTTCGGAACTGAGAACTCCACCCCTGGCTTCAGTTCTGCTCACTCCTCAGACGTAGAAGGAGGGAAAGAGCTTTCAGGAAAGAACACAGCCCAGGAGTGCTGGGAAGTTTGTCTTAAATACCCTGCAGGGAGTTCTGCAATGGTGACATCATTCTAGAACCTTCCCTGTTTGTTATCTCTGCCATAAAGTTGTCTGCAAGCCTATGGCCACAGAAGCCTACACTACTAAGCATGTATATATCTGAGTAATGACTTTATGTGAGTTTAGAATGCCACTCTCTGCCGTCTGGGTTGCTTCATTTTGAAAAATAATCAAGACAAGGCAGACTATAGATTCTATTAAGTTGAATTGTTGGGTGTGACAAAAACCTATTAATATATAGACAATTTCAAGAGTTTTGGCCTCTGTTGAACCTCGGCTGTTAATGTTAAGGTTGGTTTTAACATACATATCAAATAAAAGGTTTCTATAAGGCTTTGGACCTTTAATGTGACCCAAACCTAACACACTTCTGAGTATACTGTTCTCCCACACAACAGCTGTGAGAAATTTGCTTTTTGAAAGCAGTCTATACAAGTTTAAATGTAGTGTTCGTAATTTTATATCATTTTGTTTTAATATTCTGCCCATTATTCTCAAAATAAATAAAATAAAATTAATTATAAATGCTAACATTGACCAAACATTAAGTAATTCAGAAAACAAATGTCTTATAAGGTGACCACTATGAGAGACCTAAGCAAAGTCATCACAATTTCAGTGATGAAGGAGACAAATGTAATTTGGAGATAAAAAGACATTTGCTCTAAGACAAACATGGGTACATGTTCATTCACTTTCTCTCCATGATTACCATAATTGCATAAGTAAACAGTTGGATTTTTGATTCTACAAATACTTTCATTATTCACTGTATGTATGCTTTGCTGTATAATTTTTTTTAAAGAACCCAAAGAAAACATTAGGGGTTAATATTAAAAATTAATCCTAGTATCTTGAATTTTATTTCTATATGTATTTTGATGCTACTATCTTCACTTTAATTTGTTATTAATCAGTGAAGCTTTAGATGCTAAATTAGCTCTTCTTATAAGTATACTTAGTACCCTAAGCAGCGGGTCCACAATGATTTGTAATTTTGTGAAAATATTCTCCTTAGGTAATTTGCAGTCCTTTATTGTAATTTTCTGAATAAAATGGCTTAGAATCATAGATCTTTATGCATGTACATAGATATATGTGTATGTAGACAGATATAGATGATGATAGAAGATTGATAGATATAGATAGGTAGGTAGGTAGATAGATAGATAGATAGATAGATAGATAGATAGACAGAAATATGATAGGCATAGATGATAGACAGATGGCAGATAGACTTTAGAAAGATAAATGATAGATAGGTAGACAGACAGATAAACAGGTCAATATAAATAGATGATACATATATACATGATAGATAGATGGATAGATAGATGATAGCTAGAGACAGGTAGATAAATAAATATAGATAGATGACAGATAATAGTCAGATGAATTGATACAGACAGATAGATCAATAGATATAGATAGATGGCAGATAAATAAATAGACAAATCGTTACAAATGATACATATATAGATTATAGATAGATAGATAGATAGATAGATAGATAGATAGATAGATAGATGCAGATGATGGATAAACAGATAATAGATGATAGATATTTAGGTAGATAGATAAATATATAGAAGACAGAGATTAGAGATAATGAATAGATAGTACATAGAAAGGCAGATAGGTAGGTAGATAGACTGATAGACATTTAGATGCATAGGTAGATGATAGATAAATATATATATATATATATATGTATATATATATATAATTTAATAGATAGACAGGTAGACATTTAAATACATAGGTAGATGATAGATAGATAGATAGAGGTAAATGATAGATCATAATCTAGAACAATGTATAATTCATGAGATATGTGAGAAGATCTCATACAAATTATCCTATCTTCTATATTCTGTCAGACAGACAGAAGGGACAGTCATCACCTCCCAAACCTTTATAGGGTGAGGTAGATAACTGAATGCTAACACTACTGTTTCTGAATCTATGCAGATTAAGTTGAATCCACATATCTCCTTTTTTATATGAAACTGACAATACGTTCTGGATTTAGTTAAAGAAATGTACACAGTATCATCCCAAATACTCTATTCTTGAAGTGCATTACTCCCAGTTGTTATGAATGTCTGCTCATAAGAGTAGTATTTCACTGAAAGAACCACGTGGCTCCCGTTGTCAGCCTGTCATCCCTCAGCAGTGACCAGTGTACACCTGTGTGGAGTGCAGTCCTGACTCCAGACTTACAGGCACGGTGCAGCAACATGCCTTGCCTGCTCTTGGCTTATGTAGCTCATTCACACACACTGTAAGCTGCCTCGTCTTTGCGGAGTTCTTGTCTTCTCTCTTTCGTTTTAAAACACTCTTTTCCCAGCACCACGATTTCATCCAAAAGAACATTCAAGTTTTGCCTGCCTGCCCGTGAAATGGATCCTCATTCTTTACAATAAACACTACACCAGAGGAAAATGGACAGGAAATGAGTTGCATGGTTATTATGCAAACTCAAATGCAGCTCATGCCATCTTCCGGGGGAATCCATAATGATCCTGATTTGTGTCAGAGTTACTCATCTCATGGTTTAAATTCTAAGAGCCGTGAGTTAATTGGTGGTGAAGAGCACTCATTGCTCTTTCAGAGGACAAGGGCTTTCAGTTCCCAGCACCCACATGGCAGATCACAACCTTCTGTAATCCTGGTTCCAGTGAATTTAATGCCCTCTTCTGGGCTCTGCCAGCACTTTACACATAAGATGTACGGACAGATGTGTAAGCAAACAACTTCATGTGTAAAACATAACTAAGTAAAGAACTGTGAGTTAATAATGGAAGGGAAACTACTGCTTTTCATTTTGTAATAGCCTGGGTAGTATTACCAGTATTAGTGTGTGTGTGTGTGTGTGTGTGTGTGTGTGTGTGTACATATATATCTATGGGATATGGGATATGTGTGAGTATGTGTGGGTGGGTATATGTATGTATATTCATCCATTCATCCCCAGCATTTAAAGGACAGGTTTCCTGAAAAATTAGGAAAAGTCAGATAAGGCAATAAAAAATAAAGTAAAAAATAATTTTGATAATATTGCTATATTAGATATGTAGTATTATTTCATATAAGGCATCACTTAATTGATTTCCATCTAAACTCAATGTTACTCTGCGCTGTATATTTCATCTGTGTTTGGATATATGTACCAAGCAGATATATGTTCCCACACGTATCTTACATCTACACCTTCATACTTTCATTCTTCAGCTTTGAGGGCTGTGGTTTGAATGGGTGGGCCACCGCTTGTGTTGGGTTCTTCAGTCCCCACTCACTGTCCTGGGTATACACTCTGTACTTTTCTCACTACTTCGTCCCATGGTTGGCTTTATTGTTCATTTGCTTAGAAAACAGACTTTGGCAGCAATGAATGAAGTTAGTTCGGAATTTAGAGAAAGAGGAAAATAGACTCAATTATCCTATGATTTCTTTTTTAACTATCTTTTTACAGGACCATGCTCACATTACCTCCCTAGATCTACTTTTTTAAAGATCTATATCATCTATGAAGCACAAAGAGTCCCAAGGATTAAATTGGAGGTGCTAACCACCCACTGATTACAACCCTGAAGCACAGATAGAAAGCATAGAGGTGCAGAGACGGACAGTTAGAGAGATAGATGTGTTTATCTCAGACTTTTCCAGAACCCATCAATCTGAATGTACAAACATGTCTCATTAGCTGTAATAGCCATTTCCCTGGCTCATTGCCTTCACCTGCTGTCAATGACCTTTGACTTCAGTGTGACACCTCCTCATGTGTTTCTGGGAGTCCATATGGGTTTTTTTTTTCACACACATTTAAGATGGCGTCTGACACTAGTGGGCTAAGTGCCATAGGTACTCCCTGGGGTGTTTGTCCAGTTCTACTCTGTGCAGATGCCCTCGTCATAGGGCACTGGTACCTGCTTTTCCATCGATGCGTCTCCTACTGTCATGTGGAGTGGGTACCAACAAACGAAAGCATCTTCTCAGAAGGATGGTTTTCATCTGGAAATGAGGCCATCATGCCTAGCTCCTCTTGTCTTAAGGTGAGTCTGTTTCTGGTGGTCATGGGCTGGCCAGGGTGTTTACATTCCCTTGGTCTCTTACTCAAAGGATTGAGATAAAGGCTTACACAGAGCACAAAGCAACAAAGGAACTCTATCCAAGGCAAGATAGAACTGTCAAGATGGACAGGTAGATACGTGAGTCCAGATGCGCAGAGGCCTTTTGGTTGTTGCTGCAGGGTTTCTGTCAATGGACCCTAAAAGAAGGGGGAGCCTGGGACTAAGGCCCATAGTGGTTCTCTGCTTTGATTGGCAGATAGAATTCCATTATTGTTTCTCTTCTGTGCCTGTATCTTCTCTGTATTTGATTTTAATCCCATTAGCCTAATTATGCATTGTCAAGTGGTGGAGATTATGGGATTCTCTAGGTTGGTGTGGGGACAGGGTTTCACCTTCTTCTGTGTGCAACCAACCAGTCTAAGTCAGGTCAGCTATTTTGCTATTGAACCCAGACAAAAAGCAGGATGTGTTTAAATGGACTCTGTCTAAATGTTAATGTTATGATTTTTAAGAAGAGAAGATTATTCCATTGCTCAGAGAGGGGAGTTTGTATGGCTAGATGCCGGTGAGGATCAAAAGTGGCTAACAGGTTGCAAAGCTGGCTTTCCAGAGAAGGTATTCGGACATAGACCATACAGGTGTGTCTCTGAGGCCCCCAAGTACATAATTATTAGAAAAGGAGTGTGTATGTACCCTATGCCAAGTTGTGGGACACTAATCCTGGGGAGATGTAAATAACCATCTACTCACCCCAGATTGGGAGTCTATGGAAGACCAATATAAAGATATCTCCAAAGTTGAACTTGGTGAACCAATGAGCTTTTGGAATTACTTCCAGGAGCAGAAATGACTCAAAGACCCAAAGCAAGCTGTACCACCAATGCCCACTCTAGCATGGGAGGGAGACAGCCTATGAAATCTGGAAACCCAGAGCACAGTGAGCACCCTGTAGCTTGCTCAGCAGACTGGAGTTCAATTGAAGGTTCAATTGATCTAAGCCTCTGTCAGGAAGCTCAGCTGGTCTCTGCTTTTTTTAGTCAACTTGGCTAATCTGTTTCTTCTAGGTAGCTTGAGTGCTCTGAGCTTCTTCCAGACACTTCAGATGATCTAAGACTGTCTTTCAGAAATCTTCACTGTACTAATTTATGCTTAGGGAGGCAGAGCCATAGTGAATCTGCTCAATTTCAGGAACTTCCTAAAGCTTTTGAATTGTTTTCTTCCTAAGCTTAGTAAACTTCCCTGAATGATGAAATGTTTTATCTCCCTTAAAATACTGTTGTTTCACCTTCCCTTTGACATCCCGTGTCTTAGCTAGCTTCCCTGCAAAGTGAATCTTAATCTCAGAGGAAATTACTGCACAACACAAAGGAAGTCTCTGGTTGATTTTTTTTCCCTGTGCTTTCTGGTGTCCAATTCTTCTAAATGTTTTTTTTTTTTTCTCCCATGAACAATGCAGTGGCCTTCTGACAGGTCATTCCATGTGTTGAGTTATCCTGTGATACTCATGGGGCAAGATTTCAGGATTCTGTGCTGGGAGCTCTACTTTCTTTGTTCATGAGTATGTCTTCCAGATCAGAACATCCTTAAAACCCATTGTTTGGACATTTTTATGAAAGTTCCAGAATGTAGGCATTGTGATCCTGAATGTTCATTGTCAACTTGACTTGTTTTAGAATCACCAGCTCTAGTGATTCTCTGGTGTCTATGAGGGTACTTCTGATACCTTTAAGTGAGGTAGGAGGACTAATCCTGAATGTAGGCTGCACCATTTTGAGGGCTGGGTTTTCTAACTTGACAGATGAAACAAGCTGAGCACCAACCTTCAACCTTCAGCATCCTGACTGTGTATGTCATGTGGTCTAATGCCTTGAGGTTCTGTTGCCATTATAACTCCTCCATAATGGGCTCTACCCTAAAACTACCCAAGAAAAATCCATCTGTCCTTCCTTCAGTCCATCAGTCTGTCCTTCCTTCCTTCCTTCTTTCCTTCTTCCTTCCTCCCTTCCTTCCTTCCTTTGGAGCATCCATCCTTCCATCCATCCATCTTTCCTTCCTTTCTTTTATCCACCCATCCTTCCTTTCTTCCTCCCTTCCTTCCATATGTCTGTCTGTTCATTTATCTTTCCTCCCTTTCTTTCTTTCTTCTGTTTATCCATCTCTCCTTCCTTCATCACTTCCCTCCATCCTTCTTTCCTTCCTTCCCCCTTTCATCCTTCCTCCCTTCCTTCCTTTCTTCCTCCCTCCCTCCCCTTTCCATCCCTCATTCCCTCTTCTGTCCTTCCCATCCTTTCTTCTATCCTTCTGTCCATCTGTCCTCCCTTCCTTCCTTAAGTTGCTTGTATCAGCTATTTTGTAACAGCAATTCGCTTTTATAGATTTTTTTTAAAGGCATTAGTAACAAAAACAAATGGTGGTATTGTTGTGCTTTTTTTTATATGGGTCTTTTAAGACCTATGAAGTATTAGCCGGCCCAGAGTTTGTGACAACCTTCATGCCTTTGCCTCCTGAGTGCTTGGGATACAGGAGTGAAACACCACACTCCTTCTGGTCTAGGGTTTGTTCCAGGTACATGAAGACAGCTAATGACAAAGGCAAGGCTGAACAATGTTCTAACCACACCCTGCCCACCTACCTCGACCTGCCCTGCTCTGCTCCATCCTGTCTCGCCCCCATCCTCTCCCTCTCCCTCTCCCTCTCGGTCCCTCTCCCTCTCCCTCTCCCTCTCCCTCTCCCTCTCCCTCTCCCTCTCCCTCCCTCTCCTTCTCTCTCTCTCTCACTCACTCTCTCTCTCTTTTTTGCTCTCTCTCTTTTTCCCTCCCTCCCTCTCTTCTTCCTTCAAAGGTCCCAGTCACCATCTCACCTGGCCTATGAGGAAAACACTACCATCTAGCCTCATGCTAGATTAGTCTACAATATCTTTTCTAACCTCTGCATTCAAGAAATCTCTCCCCTTAGTCTCTGCTTTTTAAAAATCATAACAGTTTTCAATTTCAACATTATGTCTTTTGGAAAATTTTTGTATTTATACAACAGGATAAAATTCTCTTTGGGGAAATATTAAATAAATGTAGCTATATTTAAATGCATAAAGATTTAAATTACCTATGTCTTAAACATTATTATTATGTTTGCTGTTGTTATTTATTTATTATAAAACAAATGAAAAGCTAGGATGAAACATTTTACAGTATAATTACTTAAAAGAAATTTACCCATACTGTGCTGAGTAACAAGCACTGTCCTAAATATTGTATAAAATTGAGTTATTAAAATTAATTGTAAAATGTGAACCATTCCATTAGATATGAGTAAACTAGATAAATAGGAACTACAAAAGAAAAAGACATGAAGACAATAACAGCAGCAATATTAATAGATATACTAATAGAAATACCTAACACTCATCAAATTTGTAAGTACTTTAAAAATCAGGTCTCTGTACTGATAGAGAAATTCTTGCAATAATGCTAATGTGGCTGAGAATTGATGATTTATGTTAAAAAGCATCACTTTGTAGGATGAGTTCTCTGTGCTCTTCATTAAATTAATTTTCATACACACATGTGTATATATGTTCATATGAGTGTGTGTTTCCCTGTGTGGAGAGCAGAGGTCAGCCTCAAGTGTTGACCACTATTACTCTCCACCTGAGTTTTTGAGACAAGGTC
Source organism: Mastomys coucha (assembly GCF_008632895.1). Lineage (NCBI taxonomy): Eukaryota > Metazoa > Chordata > Mammalia > Rodentia > Muridae > Mastomys > Mastomys coucha. Next base: position 85,729,999 of record NW_022196891.1, read on the forward strand.
TCTCACTGAACCTGCAGATCACCGATTCACTAGACCAGCTGGCCTATGAACCCAAGAAATCCTCCTATTTGCAAGTACTCAGAACCAGATGGCCACCGAATGCTACCATGCCTAACTTTTTACATGGGTGCCAGGAATCAAACTCAAGTCTTCGTTAATGTGCAAAAGCACTTTACCTATTGAACAGTTTCTCCCAGCCTGCTGTATTTTCTCGTATGCATTCTCTCTCTGTTCCTCTCTATGGTGTTCTGTGCTCTGCCTCACACGCCACACTAAGATAAAACATTTTACAGTATAATTATTTAAAAGAAATTTACCCATACTGTGCTGAGTAACAAACACTGTCCTAAAGATTATATAAAATTGAGTTGTTAAAATTAATTGTAAAGTGTGAACCATTCCATTAGATGTGAATAAACTCATATGATCATGAGTAAAATCATGAGTGATGCATTTAAATATAAATCATCGATTCTCAGCCACTCTCTGGGTTCTGCCAGTGAGAAGCATTTTGAAGAGATGAGGAAGGAGGAAATTTCAGATCACCTAGGTGTCAGATAAGGTGGAGTTACAGACCTCAGACTGCTAATAGTAGCTCTGGCCCTCCACTACAAGGGAGGGCTCCTACCCATAGTGCGGTCCTGATCTCAGCTTGGTATGACCTTCAGGATTGACATGGTCATGCCTCAACTGCTATGGGATGATGCCAGTGAATTAGCATTGTTGAGCATTCCTCAGTCTTCCTGACGTTTTTAAACATCACCTCGTCTTTATTTTTCTTTAATACAATTTCACTTGCATGTACCATCTGTTCCCTTGTCTGGATTCCAAATGATCTCATCGTATCTTTAAAACTCTAAGAGTTTATGTTGAAGAACTAATGAAAGATGTTCCTGATAGAACACTGAATCTAGATGAAGTGTCACAGAGTAAAGGATTGGCCCTGTTGGAGCAGGGGAGGGGAATTCATTCACAGTGGGAGAATTTGGAAAGGCCTCTCACAGGAGGCGGCATTTGATTTGCCTCTGAAGGCTGGTAGAATGGTTTGCCAAAAACAAATGTGTGTCTTGCCACCTAGAAGAGACTCGGTGGCTCTTGAGGGCAAAGGCTCATTACTTTCTCATGTCATACTATTGCCAAGTATGAGGCTAGGTTGCTGTAAGTTTTAAATTAATGTGGCAGGATTGATAATGAATCTTTATTGAAAAGCATTTCCAGGTGAGATTTGAGTTCGGTAAAGCAGAGTATGTAACAGTGCCTGATAAATTGTAGGTGGTAGCCAATGTTATTTTACTATTAAGAAAAATACACTATAGAGAGACTCACTTAAAAAGCATCACCTGTCAGTAAAAATTTAAAAAGCTGACAGCCAATGAGCTATGGCAGGAAATAGGAGGTGGGACACTGGCAGGAAGAGAGGGGATTCTGGGAAATAGTGAGAAAATAAAAGGAGAGATCTGATGGAGATGCTGAAGGAGTCACTGAGGAAGACTCTAAGGAAGAAGTAGGCCAGGATGAAGGAGAGGCAACTAACCAAGTGGTAGAGATAGAATTGTTTGAATGGGTTGAATAAGCTATGAGCTGGTTGGAGAATGAGCCAAAGCTTATGGCCTAGGCATTTAATAATAATTGATTAGTCCCAGAGTCATCATTGCAGGATCAGATGTCAGGCAAGGGAAAAACTGATTTTTTTTTCTTACAACACATAATGCTTGAGCTTCAGTGTCTGGGATGAGAACACCAGCTTATTACACACTTTATTCTTTCCCCAGCTTATCACACACTTTATTCTCTCCCCAGCTTATCACACACTTTATTCTCTCCCCAGCGTATCACACACTTTATTCTTTCCCCAGCTCATCACACACTTTATTCTCTCCCCAGCGTATCACACACTTTATTCTTTCCCCAGCTTATCACACACTTTATTCTCTCCCCAGCTTATCACACACTTTATTCTCTCCACTCACAGGTTGCCAGACACAACCTTTTGCCTTATACCTCATAATTCATTTCTGTTGCTTAACAGTCTATCAAGGGCCAGATAGATGTCTTGCTGGGTTAGAATGTTTACTGTTCTTCTGAAGAATCCAGAGTTCTGTTCCCAGCACTCACATCAAGTGGATCAGATGCCCTCTTCTTGTCTCCATAGGCACCTGAATTCATTTGGCATATACTCACACAGATGTACATGCACACACACACACACACACACACACACACACACACACACACCACTCATGCATATATCCAACACTTTTTAAAAAGCCATTTAAGTATATATAACCTTGTAAAATATTAACTGACTCTAAATTTTATTTTTAAGGAAATGATAGTCAATCCACCTAAATCTGAAAGGACCTTCAGCTCTTCAAGCTTTAGCCACATTATATAACTAACTTTGCTCAAAGAGGAGTAGTGAGATGTTGCCTTATTTTTTTCCCTTTTGGTTTGGGAGCTAAAAGCGTTGTTTAAAACAGAAAGGCTGCTCCTCTACTATCCATAAGTCTGAAGCAGGGTGGGTGGGAGGTTTGAGGGGGACACTCTGAGGAGGCCACTCCAGGCTTATATTAAGAAAGCAACCAAACAATCTTGGCTCAAAAATACTGCGATTCATTACATACAGAGATTCAGGAAGCCAGATTGGGAGACAGCTGGCTAAGGGTGCTGCCATCCTGGAGAGGATTTCATGACAGACGTCTGGTCTAACCACCCAAAGACGAAGAAGAGAGGAAAACAAGACAGTGCCCTCCCTTGCTGTCGTCAGTGACAATAATGAGAATTCGTCCTCCCGTCTAAACTGCTGAGTGATGACCCCCTAGTCATCGGGATTTGCCCAGCATGGGCCACTTACGACAGCTGGGACAAGGGGTCCTCATCATCCTTTCCTTCCTCATTTCTTCTTGATTCCAATAAGGTTCTATAAAGCTACTAGGAATATCTTAAGCATCAGGATCTGAGGCAGATGCCCAAAAGAAAAGGCTGTCCTATTCTTAAAGGGTATGTGGTGCATGGGTGATAGCCAGAATAAGGTACCTGGCAAGAGATTGGTATAAAATGGCAGCCCAGAAGAGTGTAAACTGTCTGTTGTGTTGGGGCCAGTCAGGAGATGCTCCCTGCAAAGGAGAAATACTGCACCAGATGTTATTAAAGAACTCTCTGACAAGAGTGTTTTCTGAAATGTGCTGTGGATACAGTCATACGCCCCAGCCCTCATCTGGACGATGACTCCAGCTTTACACATTACCTGGAAAGCACACCCTTGGCCCTTGCTATAGCTAACCACCCACTTTGAGTCATAGACAAAGATGTTGCTAATCCAGGCTTCTCCAGGGAGCAAAAACTTTAAGGATGCTTTTTCAAGCTAAGTTCAACTTCTGGTTTCTATTCTTTATACAAAAGAATCAATTTGGTTCTGGACACACAAGCCTGGGCAATTATGGGTCAAGGACTAGCTCCACAATGCTGAGTATAGCCTGATACTCCACACACTGTGTCTTAGTCAGGGTTTATATTCCTGCACAAACATCATGACCAAGAAGCAAGTTGGGGAAGAAAGGGCTTATTCAGCTTACTTCTACATTGCTCTTTATCATCAAAGGAAGTCAAGACTGGAACTCAAGCTGGTCAGGAAGCAGGAGCTGATGCAGAGGCCATGGGGAGATGTCCCTTGCTGGCTTGCTTCCCCTGGCTTGCTCAACCTGCTCTCTTATAGAACCCAAGACTTCCAGCCCAGGGACGGCACCACCCACAAGGGGCCCTACCCACTTGATCACTAATTGAGAAAATGCCCCACAGCTGAATCTCATGGAGGCACTTCCCCAACTGAAGCTCCCTTCTCTGTGATAACTCCAGCCTGTGTCAAGTTGGCACACATAACCAGCCAGTACAACTGTGAATTTGCTTTTTGCTTTACAGGAGTCTACAGAATATACAATCTGTTCTCTCTGCAGAGTAATGCATTCTCATTGAACTGTTCCCTAACAGTGGTCAACATGACAAAAGAAAATGTGGCCAGGGACTTCCTGGAGGGCTGTCCAATTTTAAACATCCATGTAATTATTCATGAGAAGTACACACAGAGATAAGGAAAGAAAACCAGGGAACAGCGGAAGTGTCTTGTGTCATATATAAAATATTAGGTTGTTACCAGATGCAGAAGCAGATCATATGTCATCAAAGGGAAGCAAGAAGTGGTTTTTAATTTTCTGTGATACAAATAGCTTTCTATGATACAAACGATACAAAGAAGAAGATATAAATATCTCCATTGATACAAGGAATTCAAAGAAACTATTGCCTGCTTATTGGTTCGTTTTGAACATTGCGATCAATGAGATTCTGTGAGCAGCAGCATGAGATCAATTGTAAACCAGCATATAATTCATGGTTGGTGTTGTAAATTATAGTTTGCCTGACAATAATTGGGAAGGTTTCCATGAAGTCGGATCCTTTGCTTGTAACAGTTTGGGGAGGGGCTATAATCTACTTATAATTCATATTAGCGTGATCTCTCATCTCTGGTCGAAATCTCCCGGCATCTGAGTTTGTGAAAATGCCATCATGCTAATAGAAAGCAAGATATCTTGATAAGGGGCTTGAGGAAAAGTGGTCTTTGGCTTTCAGGGTTCCCCTTACCCTCAATTTACTGGACTCAGAATTGTGTAAGTCTGTGGTTGTTAGACTCTGTGACCCATGCCAGTGACCTGGAAGGGCCCCCTCTCATCAGTAGGTTTGCTATCAAACCATTTGCCTTTAAACCAGGAAACAATAGTCATGTTGTTCTCTGCTGTAAGTTCTAACCTGGTAGCTTCATTCATGGCTGACTCCCTGTAACTCCCTGTGTCACTGCATCTCCTCAGAAGGAAAACTCAAATGGTGTTTGTTCCCTTGTCACATGACTGGCATCCTGTCCCCAGTGGCTTCCCAAAGTTTCTCCAATTGTTTGGCTCCCTCCTCCCATTTCGCTAAGAATTTCCCAACTGAGCCATCTTCTGACAATCCAGTCACATTCCATTCCTCTACCCCTTACCCTCTTCACCTTCTTTCTCTTCCTTTTTTTCTTCCCCCTACTCTTACTCTTCCTTCTCTTCATTCTTCTTCTCTTCTTCTTCCTCTCCATCCTCCTTTTCCCTCTTCTCCTTCCTTCTCCCTCCTCTTCCTCTCCATTCCCCCAAGGCCTGCTCTCTCATACCTATCATCCAAAGGGCACTAAGAAGTCATCATTTCCTGAAGGAAGCCCACCAGGAATAATCTGCTTTAGAGTGGGCGGGGACACTCATTAGAATGAATGATGTCAAAAGTTGTCTGGGTGTGTTAGCTTTCTCTGTGCTCCTGAACTTGTAGTTGTCACAGTTAAGAATGTCCCCAGTTCCTACCCTAGTGACACCAGAACAGTTATTCAGATTCAGATTCCTATCTGAGAAATGTGGCCTGGGAAGTTGTTCTCCATTTGGAATTAACTTAGCTGAAAATAAAATGGAGGACACTCAATTGGTATAGGCTCTGAAAATCTTAGGCACATGATGCAGTAGACTGCGTGACAGTTGAGCATGGAGGTTTCCTGAACATCAGGTTTTGGTACAAATCCAACATGTATTCAGGCCCCAGTTCCTATGTATGTACGTGATTCTCTCTGCACACAATATTTGACTCCACTCTCAAACCATGGAATTAGAAATCAATGACCCTCCTTCCATTATTTTGAGATCCTCTCTCCTTTCCTTCTGCAAAGACATCTATGCTCATACACAGCTCCTCAGATCTTAGAACTTGTCTATCCAAGGCACCTCTTCCTCCATGAGAAGGGATCAATGTAGAAGCACGCTTGGAGCCAGTGTGGATGTGTATCCACCCTCATGGCTCTGCATCACAGCTGGGAACCTAAAATATTTGCAAGTGCCTTGAAGCTCTGATTGTCTGCAAATACAAAGGCCTTTCCTTTTGCTCGATTCTTGGCCCTTGCCTGGAATTCCATGCCGGAAGAGAGCCTCATGGCCCATATTTCTAACAGTATATTTGTTTCTTCTCGCTCCCATCTTACTCTCAAAAGCCAAGGAATCCACATTGAGTGTGGAGAGCTATATTCCCTGTTTCCCCAAACTGTTATATCTAAATGTTAACCTCCCTCTCTGTTCCATTGGTCACCGTGCAGAACGGTGCCTTTGTTCTCTGTGTCCTGACCAATGACTCTCTGCCCTTGGTGACAGTAACACTTTATAATCAAGACATAAAATTATAGCTTAATTGAGAAGAAGTTAGGATCAAATATGTGAGAGAGATGGAATCAGAAGAAAGAGTGGAAGAAAAACTTCATGGACGAATATCACTGCTACACTAAAACTCAACCCTCACAGCAGACAGAAACTAGGATAGGAGTAGAGAGGAGAGAGTCGTAACTCCGGCTTTAGATCCATTGAATTCCTCAAGGTTACTGCCCAAACCATAAAGGGAGGGAGAGAAAATAGCTAATACAATAAAGAGATAAACAGGGGAATAAGACAGTTATCACTGAGTCGTCCCAAAGGCCCATTTCAGATTGAGGAACCAAAAAAAAACCATAGTATACTTTTCCAACACGTTCAGTCTGAAATGCCCTGTGTCTGTGTTAGTGCCACAAGAAACATGAAACATTTGAGATTTATCATAGTTGAGAATTGGGTTCAGCGAGGGTAGCCGAGGACTCTAGAGTTACATTCTTTACTTTATATACAATGTATATATTTACAATATATGCACTATATACCTTCTTGTTCTAATGTCTCACATGAAGCAACTTATGGGAGGACGGAGTTGTTTTTCCTTACAGTTTGATAAAAGGTACAATCTATCATGTCAGGAAGGCATGGGGCCATGAGTGTGAGACAGCAACAGTCAGAAAGCAGAGAGTGTATAGGAATCAGGCCCACCACAATGACACAATTTCTCCTGTAAGATGGTATGTACCTCATAAAGTTTTCACAACCTCCTAAAACATATATCACAGTTGGAAACCACTGCACTTCACCCCTGTGCCTCCTTAGGCTCAGAGGACTATCAGAAGTATATTCACCCCACCCTCCAAAGCCTCCAAGGTCTTCAACAAATACTGCTGAAAAGTCCACAGTTCACAGTCCCTTCTGATACCCAAGGCAGTTTCTTAATGTCAAGCTCCCAGTCGGGGAGCAACAAGCCCTGCAGGTTCGTGTTTGTCATCTGGAGCTGATTACAGAATTGTCTGGATGCCAGTGGCCTTGCAGTCTCGACACTTCTGGTCTTCTGCCTATTTCCTATCTCTAACATTCTGGGATCTCCATTGCTTGGATTTCAGCTTCTCAGCTTCACATAGTAGGTCTCTCAGCTTCACATAGTGGCCTCTCAGAGCCTCCGTACAGGGACTCGGACTGTGCCTCCTATTGCCTGCCCTCAGATGCCTTCTGGAATCTTGCCACAAGCCTCTAGAAATCCCTCACTCATACATCCTTCACACCTGCAAATGCGTGTGTCAACACACATGGCTGACGGCGCCTAAAGGCAGCTTTAGATGCATCCTGTGGCCATGGGCCATGGTTGAAATGGCCTCTGTGTCCTCACCCTGGGAAAATACTTCCCTGGATTTTTTTTTTCAAGTAAGAAATGACTTTCATTGGCATGCTGAGTTCAGGTTTACTTATTTCAGATGAATTTCTGTTTTGAAAAGTCGAAGCCTTCAGTTGATAGAATCCTTCCCTTGGAGAATCCTGTCTACCATTTCAGTATAAAAGTGAGTTTTCTCCTTAATTGTGGTAATCTATTTAACAACTGCAGCTTCCTTCTCCGAACCATAATCACAGCTTTAGCCGGTCTTACATCCCATCTTCCCCATATTGCAGTCTGACCTGATGCTGTCGTTGCTGTAGACCTGGGTAAGAACAGAGAGCAGTAACCATGATGAATCCTGAATGCTGTCCTCTCTGCAACATTATACCCTGGAGAAATTAACCTAGCACTTTTTAATTCAGCCCCATGTAAGCTCTCCAGTCATAGACAAAGTTCAGAGAGCCCTATTCCCCTCTGAAACTTAATAAGCCAGAACCTCACATTTGCCTTGGTATTCTCTTATTCTGAACTCCTACCAGGATGGCAATTCAGCTTTATTGACAGCATTCAAGTGCTTTTCTACTTTGAAGTCCCAAATTCTTCAACTCTCCTGTCACAAGCATGTCCCAAAAGATTACTAAGAGCTACATGGCTAGGCTTATCCCAGTAATGACTACACCCCTTGGTACTGTTTCTTCTATTAGTTAACACTCATAGTTTCTATGTTAAAATAACTGACAAAACCCATTCAAGAAGTAACACTCATTATCATCTATCCTACTTAATAATTGCAAAGGCAGGAAAGTATGATCACGAGACAACTGGTTTCATTATGTTAACAGTAAAGCAGAGAATGAACACAAAGCAGATCTAAGTGTACACTCTCAAGGCATTCCTCTAACACTCAGCTCTAGTAAAACTCTACCTTCCGAAGGTTCACCACCTTCTAAAGCCATCCAGGAACCAAGTGCTCAAACACATGACTTATGGGACATTATACTCTCAAACCACAACAGTGAGAAATGGCAAGTACTTAGAGTATATTACCTTATATCAGGTCATCAAAGGCCATGGTGGGGGTAGAAGACAGCAGTGGTGGGTATTCTTGGAATAAGATAGTCTCAAAAAAGCAGAGCTAGTTGGTGAAGGAAGGATTGTGTCCGTGCGATGGGTTAAAGAGGTGAGTAGCCACATGCTTGTGTCTGCATAGGGTAGGTTTTGGATTTAGAGTCTTGGAGATGGTTCCAGAGATGATGAAGTAATGAGTGAAGCTATGCTGGATGGTGGATAAATGAAGCCGAGGTGAAGGGCATTGCACTTGAGGAAGTTAAAGTGAAGCCAAATTCAGAGATGAGTCATTATTGAGGATGTTGAAGTTGCCAAGAGAGAGATTAAGATTGAAAAGAAAGCTGAGCCAATGCTGAAGTCATTGAAGAAAGGAGACATGTGACATCAGAGGTGGAGTAGGCCATGTGCTAACTAGGTTTCGCACATAAATTCTTCTAAGTAATAAATTGATATTAATATCCTCCAGCCATTTTCCATCTACATCATATGTGTGTATTATGCAACATTAATATACATGTAACTACCCCTAATTCAAGTTGCCTGCATGCTCTTGTTCCATAGTAAGCTACATAGTCATCGGCCTCTCTAGTCTGCTATTTTGTTTGTTCTGTGGTGGTGGTGTTTTAAGCATTAGTGCTTGGCAGTTGTGTTTGATGTTCAGATACTCACAGCTCTGCCTCATCATTTCCAAAGGTGCATCTTCTCTCCATTGGTTTGACAGTGGTGTTAGATTCTTTGAGACTTTTTGATACTGGTTTCTAAAAAAGAGAAACAGTGGTCCAAGAAGAGGCATTGAGCTCTTTCTCTGCTCTTGTCCATTTATCACTCAAATGAAAAACATTTTCATTAAGCAACACTTTGATCATGAGAAGATATAGTCAGCATGATAGAAAATATTTGTTTATCCTCAAAAGGTCTCCATTCCCTTGAGAGGGATATAATGTTGGGATCAATGGCTACTTAATTTGACTTGCTTTGATAATTATAAAGAGGAACTAAATCAGGAAAGAGGGAAGCCAGAAATAACTGTGAGCTGTGTCTGACTATCAAAGAGACTACTCAAAGGGCTATCAGCCTGGAGGGCAAGCAGAGCTCATCCAACGACAAAGAAGGACATGGACTTTAATTAGAGGGGCACACCTTCAAATGAAAAAAAAACCCAGGTGTGATGTGAGGGGAACAGAGTTGTGAATGAGTGGGAATGGGATACGAACAGTTGTGAAGTCAATAGCTGTCCCATGGACCAGTATTAGATTTCACTTTAAGAGCATCAGGAGGTCAATTCAGGACTTTCTTCCCCCTCTCCCTTCCTCTTCCTTTTCCCCCCTTTCCCTCTCCCTCCCCTTGTCCACTCATTCCCCCCCTTTCCCTCCCCTCTCCCTCCCCTTGTCCACTCATTACCCCCTCTCCCTCCCCTTGCCCGCTCATTCCCCCC
>NW_022196891.1:85740741-85744205 GCF_008632895.1 Mastomys coucha
CCTCCCCTTGTCCACTCATTCCCCCCTCCCTCCTCTCTCTGTGAGTGTGGTTACTGTTCTTTCCAAGGAATCTACAGAGAATTCTTGGTTGATGATACAGCTCTCAGACCCCACCCCACCCCACTCCACCATACCTCTAACAGCTTTCCCTCTCACCCATGTAGTCTCCTTCCTGTTACTGACTGCTTGTTTATTTTTCTTCTACATTCAACTCTTCTCTTTCAGTTCTTTCACATTTTCTAAAAAGAATGAAACTGTATAGGGCCAGGAAACTTTGGCTTTTGTTCATTCCCATTTTTCTCTCCTAACCATTCCTAATACACACAACAAACTTTTTCTCTTACTCAGCTGTATGAATCCCTTCACTTACCCATTATCCTCTGTCTCTTGCTTTAATTCTGTTTTCCTTGAGAACATAATACTTGAAGATCCACCTTACATAACTCTTGTCTCTTATACCTTCATGAGTGAAAACCATGGTTCTGGCCACACTTACTCCTGCAATATTCCCTCTCCAGAATTCCTGCAATGTCCATATTCAAAGGTTGTGGGTCTCTGCTCAAAGTGTCTGTCCCCTCAGTGAGATGGCCATTGACTCCTGCCTTTCAAGTCAACTGGCTCTCCTTACTCTTCTTACTATTTCAAGTTTGATATAATTTTCCATATTATTTATAGGTGTGTGTGTGTGTGTGTGTGTGTGTGTGTGTGTGTGTGTGTGATTTTCTTTTATTTTACTTTTTATCTTTGAGACAGGGTCTCACTATGTAGCCCAGGCTGGGCTTAAACTCACAACAATCTTTCTGCCTCAGTCTCCCAAGTACTGGGACTATGATATGAGCTACAACACCTGAAGTATAAAGATTCTTTGTTAAAAGACTTTTTATTACGGTCCGTGTGTGTTGCAACCTCCCCCATCAAGACAGAGAGAAAACAATCTCTTTGTGGAGTCTGTAGTGTGTCACAGTGAGCCCTACCGTATACCCTTTTGTCCACACTTCTTTGCTTACAAATGTTCATTGCATTGACTCATCAATCTGGTATGAGGCCCCTGGCTTCTGCTTCTCAGTCAATACTGGATCCTCACTGGGACGCCTCTGGAATATCTTGTTGCCCTGTGTCATGGAGATCCTGTAATTTTGGATATATAGGACCAGCTCCTTCCTGCACCTCAGCAGTTCATTGATGGAAGAGATGGGGGAGAGCCAATTCAAAGCCCTAGATCTGGCCTGAGAGGTATCTGAGCAAATCACCCCCTCCCCCAATGCCCTAGCCCTCCTGGTCTCACGCCCTTGGGGCTGGCTCACCAGCAGCCCACCCCGCCTCAACCAGAGCCAGCTCTATCCTGCTGTCTAAGCAAGGTACAGGGCTCGCTCTCCTGAGACAACTCCCAGCAGGCAAGAGGCAGGGCCAGCCCTCCTGCACTCATCCTGGTGTTGCTAGCTCAGCTATAAAACTCATATCCAGGGCCAGATCTGCTATGCTGCCAAGGGAAGATGCAGGGCCCACTCTCCTGAGTGTTGTAGCTGGTTAATGGGGGAGGGCTAGCTCTCCTATTCTCATGACCAAAATGGAGCCAAACTCTCCTGACAGACTCAAGTATTGACAAAAGGGAGGCGGAGAGGATCTCTCCTTTGCTCATGCCACCACACAGCAGACAAGAGGCAGGCCTGGCTTTTCCACACTTACACCCTTGGTGCCGAGCCCCCCACAACCCCCACATTCAGGGTGAGCTTTCCTGTGCTGCCCAGGTGAATAGCAGGGTCTGCTCTCCCAAGTACTGCAGCAGGTGAAGGGCAGGGCTAGCCCTTCAGCTCTGATGACCTCAGGGCAGCTTTGCTGCTTTTAGGTGGCAAGAGGCTAGGTAAGGATATCTCTTATTGCTCATGTCATTGCACAGTAGGCACGTGGTGGAGCCAGCTCTCCCACGCCCATGCCAGTTCAGTTGTGCCCCTATGACCAGGATCAGCTCTAGTATGCTTCCCAGATGAGGTGCAGAGCCCACTGTCTCGAGTTCTGCATCTGGTAAGGAGCAGGGCCAGTTCTCCTGCTCTCATAACACCAGGGTCAGGTTTCCCAGGTGTGATGAGGAGGTAGAGGGGAGAATGCCACCACAGGGGAGACTAGTTGTGGGGCCAGATCTCCTGTGCTTATATCCTCCAGGATGGCTCACATGCAATGCCCACAGTGTGCAAGGGCCTATTCTCCAGCGTATTGAAGCTGGCTAGGGGTGGGTTCATACCTTAAGGCCAGCTCTCCCAGGAGGCCTGTGTGAGAGATGGGGCCCATTCTGCACACCCCTTGGACATCAACATGTCCCCAGAGGCAGTCCAGACCAGGGACATCCACCTTGCCTTTGGTGGTAACAGGCCTCTACTGCTATAGCACAATGGTAGCCCTGCGTGAAAGCACAGACCAAGACCCCACCATGGGGTCAGGTACCCAGGTCATTTCTCATTACCCGTGAGTCTCTAGTTCTCTCTCTCTCTTCAATCTACCCACATCCTCCTGTTTCTCTTTCCCTTCCATTTCTCCACCACTCACTTGCTTCTCTGAGTGGCACCCAGGGTCTCTGGAAGTCTGGGGTTGTCTCAAGAGTGGTCTCAGGAGTGCTGTGTCCTGCTCATGCATCATGGCACCAGGCAGGGGTCATCTGGGGCATAGTCTGCCCCCTAGACCTGCACAGAACGACCCTGGTACTCATCTCAAGCTAACTCCCTATCTGGGCTTCATAGCACCAGTCTAGAAGTGTTCTTTGGCTTGCTCTTCTCCCAGCCTTCCCGAGTGACCCATGCCACTTACTCATGGTTGTCTAACTTGGGCTCAGTCCCTGGGGCCTATGGTCCCAAGAAGGATTCTTCTAGACTCTTGCTTGTTTCCCCATCCTGAGAGCTCATCCAAGCCTGCCGAGCAGGACTGGTGGTCATCTCAGGCTGGCTTCCTGTCTGGGCCCCCTGGCACCAGACTGGTGGTCCTCTCAGGCTTGCTTTTTTTTTGGGGGGGGGGGGTAGAATGTTATACCACTAATCATTCAGATATTTATTGATCAGAGCTCTGAGTATAGACATAGCCTCTCTTCTCTCTACCACCTACTGCTACATATGGGACACACCAGCCACACCTGCAAGACCTCTAGGAGCAGCTCCGTACAGTAGGACTAAGATATATTCAAGGGTCACTCAGAATTGGCCACATGGACTGTGACTCCTGGCCAAAGCTCTGTGCCTTCCTGGCTTTCACACCTGAAATGACGTAGAATGAAACCCCTCTATTTTGCTCCCCAGAAAATATAAGGAATTCAGACTTGTGGGAAAGAAGAGAAAGAGAAAGGCCACCAAGTTCTTGAAAACTGGGGACAGAGAAGGAAGAGTACGGGAGACTTACAGGAAACCACCATGTTGTTACAGAAGCATGATGTGGTCTACGGGGACAGAGAAGGAAGAGTACGGGAGACGTACAGGAAACCA
>NW_022196891.1:85744906-85745036 GCF_008632895.1 Mastomys coucha
CATACACACACATACACACATACATACACACACATACACACACACATACACACACATACACACACACATATACACATACACACACACAAGCACACACACATACACACACATACACACACACATACACACA
>NW_022196891.1:85745046-85770547 GCF_008632895.1 Mastomys coucha
CACACACACACACACACACACACACACACACACACCATCAGGGTAAGAGTTCCCTAAGGTCATAACTTCTAGGAACCTACCTCTCTCTTGGTTTCACCCACACTGGTGACGGTTTTTTGTTTTTTGTTTGTTTGGTGTTTTTGTAAGTTGTTAAATCGTGCTGGCTAAACATCCTATCTGATTAACAATGTTGCAAACGTGTAAGCCAAAAGCTCTTTCCTCCTCAAGTTGCTTTGTTCACAGTCTTTCCTCACAGCCATAGTATCCCCGAGTAAGACAGAAGCTTTATACAATGTCCAAAGGAAGGCACTCCAGCTCTTCCTCGAGCACATTTGATGAAGTTGCTCTCATCAGCTTTCAGAGTCACTCTGTTCCATGTTGGTTGGTCACCTTCAGTGTGTCCTTGCCTGATTCCTCTGACCACACTGAATGGGGGTGCCTGTGTCAGCAGGGCTCCATTAGATACAATATAGAAGCTAGAAAGAAGCAATGTTTGGTCAGAAGCGCTCTGAGTGTCATCTTGGGGACCTCTTTTTGTTCCGAAACAACATTTGCTACAAAATTACTGGATTGCCTTTCTTCTGGTGACCTACATGCTTAGCCAATTGATTGTATTTTGCATGAAAATCAGTACGCCTTTCCCAGTTTACTTTTGCTAGCAGTATAATGCAAAATCTATTTGCCTGAATTAGGTTGCATTTCATTAATCTTTTAAACATGAAATTGTAATGGTTCAAGGTTAATGAGATTTAAGAATATGTGTTACTTAAATCATGACATATTTCAATGATGTTTCTCAAAATTACTATTTTTCATATTGTGAAAGTACAAATTATATTTTAAAGCTTGGTAAACTTGGTCCAAAATTTAGTTAGAAGTATTGAGTATTTTTATATGTGAAGAATTCAGGCATATAAGAAGGGAGTTGGGGAACTATAGATTTGTGTGTTCTCATTAGGGATGTTGTAGTCACTAGGAAAGTAAACAGGTAGGAAATGGCAAGAAAATTCAAGAGAAGGGGAGATTATTCCAGCTGGGGTACTACCCAGCTTTTCAAGGTTGTCTTTCATACCTAGCTCAACTGTATCTTCACCTTTGTCATAGTTCTATATTCATTGATTCAGTTATATATACCCAAAGCCTCTAACATGTCAGACATTGTATTAGATGCTAAAGAAACACCATGGCTGTGAAACCATGAATGTTGTCATCCTGGAGGTATGCACAAAGTGCTACGGGTTCGACAAGCAGAGGATAGCTGCTGCCTGTGCCAGGGTCACATAGGGGCGTGTCAGGGACATCCGACACAAAGATACCTGTGCACTCAACTTGGATGATCTGAAGGTCATAGATAGACCATGGCCATGTAGACAGGAAAAAGGAATTTCAAAGTCATTGTTTTAGGCTGCATATTTGCATTTCAAAAGCAACTCCTGTTGTTTTCAAAATAATTTAAATATCCCATTTATTTTTATCAGAGTCTTTGAACTAAAACTAAACCCTGAAAATGATTTACCTAATCACAGACATTCAAGAAAATAAATTGTTAAGATGAAGAAATCAGATGGACTTGTGACTGACACAGGTCCATTACAATGCAGCCATGCCATTACCAAGAGAAACCCACGTTATTTTTTCTGACTTTCATAGTTATTGACTCTTCTTTTATTTTAACAATTCCTAGAGGTCAGAATGTGAAAGAGGAGTGAGCTCTCCTGAGAAAATACATTATGGAGAATAAATTCTTGATTCATCTCTTCCTCCAGATTTAAGAGTATTCACGGCCTACGAGATTACAGTTGGTGCATGCACACATGCAGGGTGCACAAACAGCTCCCAGGTTGTCCTGCACACAGCACAGCTGCCGCCAGAGCAAGTGAACCCCCCGAGTTTGGCTGTCCTGGATTCTAGGACTATCCACGTACAGTAAGTAGAGAGCTCTTGTGTCTTGCACATGCCGGCTCACATAAGAATCCCAATGAGTTCATTCAGCAGAGCTTGTGACATCAGACTAATTGTATTGTGATTAAATGCACAGAAATGATTAGGCCAGTGATACTAGGAACCTTTGATTATCACTCGTCAACATAATCTCCCTTTTGTCTCTAGGCAATCAGGGCAAGCTAAATGTGTATGCAACTTCTGTGCAGTTGTCAGTAAAAGAAAAATGACCACCTACTTATCCATTGTCAAAGTCTCTATAGGCAGGGGGTAGTTTGTAATAAATTGTGATGATTAGAATAATACATATGTCATATGTATGTGCATATATAACTTCTTTTTAAAAAGATTTATTTTAGTGTGCGCTCGGGGGGGGGGGGGCTACGCACGCACTATATATGGCTGGTGTCTAAGGAGGCCATGAGAGAGCATCAGATCCCCTGGAACTGCAGATATTGAGGGTTGTGAGCCTCCACGTGAGTGCCAGGAAGCAAGCCTGGACCCTCCAGAAGAGCAGCCAGCTTCCTTCCACTGTAGTTCAAGTCAGACAGGAATATGACTTTTACAAATGTTTAGATTTTTCTTTGATGTTCGTGACTTTTGTTCACTCCTCATTTTATGAGGTCTAAGGTGCTGAGTTGAAATTAAATAGATTTCTCTTAGTACCAATTCATGGTTTTTATTGCTTACCCCCAGTTTTCTCATCTGTACGCAAAATGTTGACACTGAATAGATTATGTCATTCACTCAAACTGAAGAGCTTACCATTCATTTGATTGTTGTTGTGAGCCAAAGTTCTTGTATTGACCCTCAGTTTGCCTTCAGACAAGCCATGTTATTTGTTCCCGAAGATTCCCCATTTCTCTGAGTATCCCTTGGCTGTGCTGTCTTCTATCTGCTCTGCAACTGGCCCTTCTCATTCCCAAGATGCTGTAACCCTCCTCTGAAGTTCCCAGTCCCTGCTGCTTTCTCCTGTTCAAATCCTCCATCTGGATGTAAAACCTCATAGCATCAAGAAGGCCTGCCCATTTGCTCAGCTCTCCCGGGGTTTCTGTCTGGGACTCCTTGCTCACTCTGGGCTGGACTGCTGGCTCTGTCAGGACTGCTGTGTGTTGTGCTTTCTCTCACACTCCTCAGGAATACTCCGATGCCCTGTGCTTCCCAACTTTCGCCTGATATCCTAAACCCAAGATAAAAAAATAAAATAAATCATATACATTTATACATCATTAACTATTTTAAATTGCAGTGGGCTGTAAAGATGGCTCCCTAAGAGTGCCTACTGTACTTTCATGAAGACCTGGGTGTGTTCATGCATGCCTGTAACCCCAGCAGTGGTGGGAGATGCAGGAAGGCTGGCTCTGTTGCTCGCTGTTCACCGGTCCAGCTTCAGAGTCCTGAGAGACCTTGTTGTATACAGGAGTAAAGAACAGGGCGATGGACAAGGAACCCTGATGTCTTCCTCTGGCCTCTACATGTGCAAGTCCTTGCCTATGCATAAGCACAGACAACACACACACACACACACACACACACACACACACACACAACAAGTATGTAACTAGAAGACAAAGTCTAGGTCACATTTCCTTTAACATTCTAAGAATAAGCATTCTGTAACCATATGTGTTTTAGAGGTAATTACATTTGAACAAAAAAAAAAAATGTACTTTTTTTTTACACAGCATTCATTAATATCTGTATGACCATTAACTGATCCTATATGTCTCTGTTTACATATGAATCAATGATGCTGAAATGCCATAACTCTTTTTCCTTTCAAGGTGGAAACAACCAAGGCAACTAAATGGAATTCTGGAGCGCTACATATTATATGCTTTGAATCCTACACGGAACTCCACGGTGTGGAGTGTTGTCTATAACAGCACAGAAAACCTCCAGGCTCACACGCTCCGTGACCTTTCCCCTGGGTGTCTATACCTCATCAAGCTAGGAGTAAGTCAAAGTAGCCTCTGTCCTTTCCCTCCACCCTCTCTCCTTCCCAAATCAAACAAGCCAACTAACAAAATACCAAAAAGCCTTAGCCATCGGATTTCTACTGAAAATTCCCCTCACAGCCTACAGGTAATGGGTGATTAGCTGCATATTTCGTTTGTGTCATTTGAAAGGATAAAGTAGCCACCTGAGTTTGAAGACTTTCCTAGAAATATGGTGAGATGCTCAGAACTAAATTTTTATTATTTGTAGGACATTATAATTGTTGAGAGCTTTCCCCAAAATGCTTAGATTAATAAGGTGGTTTCCTGTGGTGCTTGTATTCATTTGAAAAACTCCTCACAGTATGAATTTAGATCTTGTATTTTTAAATGAAGATTCAAATGACCCCAAGATAGTCTTGATTGTTATTTTACTGTGATTTATATTAAACTTCTCCTCAGAAGAACAGTCACTTGATGAAACGCCAGAATCAACAGTTAGAGCTCCTTAGGAAGAGGGTGGCATTTTTAATGCTAAATGGCACTTCTGTATATGAAGGTCTTTTAAAAGACCTTGATATTGCTGTGGAATTTGTACTCCCATTTCCTTTTGCTTTTTGATGAAATATAATCTTTTTTTTAAGTTTAATAGCACATCTGAAAATAACTGAATATAAACATGAGGTTGTCCCTATTTGTTTTAAACACCCTCTTCATTTTATGGCAATACCTATATAAGGGTATTTGCTTTGATAAATGCCATAGAAAATATTCTGCTCTTGATTATGAATAAATTTACATTTATGTAGACACTGTGTACGCATTCATTTTACTTAACATGCTCGTGAATGCTCAAAATATTATACCATGAGAAAATAAACTGCATCCCACTGTTGTTAACTGTCTGCCTTGACAGCACAAAACAAGGGCAGGCAGACAATGTGAGACCCTGCTCTGAATGGCCCCATGTGCCTTGCTGCTCAGCACAGCATGGGGATCTGGAAGTGACAGCTCAGGTTACTTTAGTCATGTCACCGCAAAGCTAAGAAGTGTACGGAGTTGATTTTCAAAAGCTAAGAGTGACGCCCACACCATTTTTCACAATAGCTGGGCACATGAAAACCCTGGTCGGTCTCAGTTGCTTGTAAGCAACCAAGATTAAACAGAAATTGTTGGGATTTGGCATTTTATCAGGAGGTAAGTGGCGTTAAAATGTTGTGTTCCTAAGGCGATTTTTTGAGGATACACTGTGCAGTCAATCAAAATCCACTTTAATATCCTAGAGTTTTTAATTTTGTTGTAACTTGAAAACTAAGTACCAGGGACTTAGTGCTCTGTCCCTTTGAGTTTTAATTCTGATTTTCCTACTGCTTAACCCAAGGCAAGTGTACAGAGGCGCATCAACTTTTTTTTTTCAGTACAAAAATTAGGGCATTAAATTTAATGGTTTTTAATGTCTTTTTGAGAGCCCTAAAATTCTGTGATTCTAAAAAGTAACTCCAAATAATTACAACATGTGTCGGGTCTTGAGTAATGTTGGTGTCAGAGGTTATAATGACATGGATGTCCTTGTGCCTTAAAGGTTGTTAAGGAGACAATGTTGCTCATTTTCTTTTTAATTTCACTGTATTTATTGGGGCAGAAAATACCCTAGTGTGTTTTGCAGGAAGTATTCAACTAAAAGTTTTTCTGTTTGTTTGTTTTAAGTTAACTCATTTAAGCAGTAAATTAAATGAAGCACGACATTTTAGGTTCATCCCGGTTAATTGACGGATTATTGTATATTTCACAGTCTCAATATAATAACTAGCTCTCAAGGTCATTAGATAAGTGGTGGAGAGCAGGTGTTCGACATGGCATAGTGCCCTTTATGGATTGTTTTAGTGTGTTGACTAAGTGCTTGGAAACAAAACATGCAGACACCAAAGCCCTCCAGTGGCCTTTGAAACAGAGGAAGACCCACTGGGGACTTGAACCCTTGGGATGCACATCAAGCCCACAGGACACAGAGGCACTCTATGTCCCTCCACTTAATGCTTTCATTAGACTGGGTTATAAGCCCCCCGGATGCAGAAAAGCCGCATCTTCCCGAGTCCTCTGTGCAGAGCGCAGATAGTACCTGCTGGAGAGAAGGCACGACAGAGACAGCTCGTGTGGAAATGGATGAATGGCTACCAACTGCCGTCACTCCAGAAAGAGTCTGAGACTCAGGATACTACTCCATGATTTCTTGTAGAATGTTGGTATTGGAGATGTGTGCTTCCACAGACTGAATTCTTGGCATGCAGTGGCATTGGTGTTGAAGTTTGACAGGTCTTCATGGTTCCTAATAAATACAGTAAGTTAACAATTATGGAAAGACAGCATAATGCAGACAGAGGCTACTGTTTGAAAATGTCGCTTGTCCTCAAGAAGAAGGAAGACCAAAATGTGGACATTTCATTCTTTCTTAAAAGGGGGAACAAAATACCTACATGGAAGGAGTTGCAGAGACTAACTATGGAGCAGAGACTGAAGGAAGGACAATCCAGCCGATATAGCTGTCTCCTGAGAGGGTCTGCCAGTGCCAGACTAATACAGAAGTAGAGGCTCACAGCCATCCATTGAACTGAGTACAGGGTCCCCAATGAAGGAGTTAGAGAAAGGACCAAAGGAGCTGAAGGGTTTGCAGCCCCTTACGATGAACAACAAGATGAACTGACTAGTACCCTCAGAGCTCCTAGGGACTGAACCACCAACCAAGGAGTACACATGGTGGGACTGATTGCTCTGGCAACATGTATATAGTAGAAGATTGCAAAGTCGGTCATCAATGGGAAGAGAGGCCCTTGGCCCTATCTGAAGGTTCTGTGCCCCAGTGTAGGGGAATACCAGGGCCAGTAAGTGGGAGAGGGGGGGTGGCAAGCAGGAGGAGAGGGGAGGCAACAGGGGTTTGTTCTTGGTTTTTTGTTTTTTTTGGAGGGGAAACTGGGAAAGGAGAAATCATATGACATGTAAATAAAGAAAACATCTAATAAAAAAAAAGAAAATATCGTTTGTCACGTAGTGAATGTTAAATAATGGAAATGTGTGTGTGTGTGTATGTGTGTGTGTGTGTGTGTGTGTGTGTGTGTGTGATATGCATGTGATTGTGTCTGTGTATTAAAGTAGGAGCAGGCACATGTGCATGCATGTGGAACCTAGTGATCACTGACATCTGTCTTCTCTCTCTTTTGACTTTATCTTTTGAAATAGAATATTTCCCGGTAGAAGAACTCAAGGCTCAGCCATTGTCTAGACTGTTCGGGGAGCTACAGGGATCCTCCTCAAAGCACTAGGTTGCATATACATACCACCAAGCCATCTTTCTACATGGGTGCTGGAGATCTGAACTCAGGACCTCATGTGCACATAGTGGGCACTTTACCAGACAACCTCTCTCCCCACACCTCAGGTTTCACTTCCCCAAGAAAAGACCAGATAAAACAATTGTGAGGGCTTTTTTATTTTTATTTTGGTTTTTGTTTTTTTCCTTCATCCTTCATGCTTTAAAATATCCTTCATTCCCTTGGGCCCTGCTTGTCTGAAAAACAAAATACAGGAAAAAAAATAAGAATGGTATGTTTAGTAGTTCCTAATGGCTATTATTTCAAAAATTGTAGCTGTAATGATTGTACCAAACAAAGGCTGTTTAGATCGGAAGTTCCGGGGCTGTTGGGGATGGCAACACAACACCTTGAGTTTTGTTTTCAAGTGTCTGTGATTGACTAAAAGCTGTTGGAAATAGGTCGAAGCAGCTTACTACCTCGCGGGCTTTCACAGTCCACTCTGTTTTATAAAGACATCTTCAATCAATCCAGTTATTTATTTATTTTCCTAAGTCGGAATTTCAATCAGCGTTAGACCAATCAGCTGTGAGTCTAAGAAGCCTCCTGTTCATGCCAAAACTGAGATCAAGCTGCAGATACTTCTGTTGTCTCAGCAACTGCTCATACCCCGTCTCACTGGCTAGAAAGAGCATCTCATTCACTCCAAGGGGCTTCTTCGTCAAGCAACCACTTTGCAGATTTCTGATGACAGTCCGGGGAATGGTCCTCCCAAAGAGGACATTGTATTTATTTTAGAAAGCATCATAAAATTCTCAAAAGAAAGCCAATTTTAGTTTATGCTCCATTTAAATAAGTGCAATAGTATATGTCACATAGCACAGTATTTCTCTGGAGAGAGGTAACAGGGGGCTAAGTCCCGGAATATGAGCACAAATGAGAAAGAAAATGGTAGCAATCCGAATTAAATCTCACTTTGTGATCAGTTTAACAAGCATATGCTGCCACGTGCTTTGATCTAAAAGGATAAAAATCAGAAAATACAAGCGAACATATTCCCTCTCTTTGAGAAACAGGGTGGCCTTCTGACATGTGTGCATGGATAGATCAGATATGGCACATGGCCCACTTCCTGGGTAATTTCTGAGACTTGTAGCACACATAGATTCCATGCTTGTGATCTCAGTTCCTTTGATAATGTTCTGGCAGCTGGTTCCTGGGTCAGAGGTGGCTTCCTCCAGCAGGGTTTGGCCACACGGCTAACTGATTCGGCCTGATTGGTGGAAGCCCCATCTTCAAGAGGACTAGAGTACTTCTTTTGCATGTCTCTGTGTGCCCTGCATAAGAAAATTGAGGGAAACCTACAGAGTCTGGTTAGGTGCCTACTGTAATGCAACTGTGTCCATGGATAATGCTCACATTTGTGTAGAATGTGCTGAAGCGCATGAGACGTCATTCTGAAGGCCCGGGCAACTACTGCCTCCTCCCCCTCCTCCTCTGAGTGTATGATGGGGGAGAGCAGATGTGTGTGTATGCATTCATATGGAGGTCAGAGGGCAGCCACGGACATCATTCCTCATATGCTATCCACTTTGCTATTTATTGACTTATCTATTCATCCCCACCCAACCCTCTTTGTGTGTGTGAATGCATGTGTCTTGTATGTGTGTGGATGTGGTAGGGTCACGTGAGCTTTCTTCTTTATTTTGTAGGCAGGTTCTCTGACTGAACCTGGGGCTTACATTTTTCTCACACTGGTTGCCCAGTGAGCCCCAGGGATCCATCTGCTCCGAAGGCTGGGGATACAGGAGAAGTTTGCCACGCTTGTCCAGGATCCAGACTCAGCCCCTGATGCTTGTGGCACAGCTGCTTAGCTCATTAAGCCGTGTGCCCCAGAGCCACCTGGTTCGTTTTGAAAGGGTTCTCACACTTGTCTGGAACGGCTCACGAGTCAAATGGGCATCTCTAGACTGTCGCATAGGCTGGTTCCCCCTGCATCCTGGCTCGTTTTGTGTTTCTTGGAAGATGAACTCTCAGGTCTTAAAAAGCAATCTCATTCAATGCTGTCCTTCATGGTAGAAACAAACATAGTTGGGGGCAGCAGAGGGAATCTTACTTTAGTGGAATCCAGGGCTCC
The DNA here is from genome assembly GCF_008632895.1 of Mastomys coucha. Lineage (NCBI taxonomy): Eukaryota > Metazoa > Chordata > Mammalia > Rodentia > Muridae > Mastomys > Mastomys coucha. The sequence goes on from NW_022196891.1 coordinate 85,754,367, forward strand.
CCCTATGAGTTGTCTCTCTTCGCTGTTCCTCTAAACTTTGAGAGCCAGGACTGAAGTGTTTTCTCCATTCCGGCTTAGGTGTGTACCGGCGGGGGCTGCACAACTAGTGAGCCCGGCCAGGCCCTCATGGACGAGAAGGTTCCAGAAGAGGTGCCAGCCCCCAGAGTCCGCTCCTACTCACCAGGCTCCTTTAACATCTCCTGGACAGAGCCCGGGGATCCGAATGGTGAGTGAACTCTTTTAGCCTGAAGTTAAAAACATGATTAGCAAAAGTAAATTAATATTCTAAATGGCAGCTTATATGTGGTGCTTAATTTTTAATGATCGTTTCAGCACATAAACTACCTGAGATCCTATCCATGTAGTGAGGGAGAGTGCGCCTTTTAGGCCAACGTGCAGTTTTGGTGGCTCAAAAGTGCTCCCTCTCGATGGTTCTTGTGTACTGCACGCCATTGTTTAGTGAGAGCTAGGAGAGAGGACAGGGACAAATGGAGACTCTGGGGGAGATGTAGCTTTGAGAGTGACATTGTCTTTAGCAGCTGTCCCTTTTCAGCAGTCATGAGTTCTTCCTCAGAGAAGTAAAGAGGCCAGGATTCCACGTACACAAGGCGTTTCAAATGCTTCTGAGTTAATAAGTTTATTTTAAAAGAGGCCACTCAGAACTCATACTCCTTAGGATGATATTTATAAATATTTCAACATGGAGATTTAAACGATGCATCCATTAAACATGCATATACTTACACTTAACTTAAGGTGCACTGTTTTCGTATGTGATATATGTGTCCTTGTACTCTGTAGAGAGTTAAGAGCTCTCCAGTTAAACACCATGAAAACAAAGCCTCATTATAAAGCCATTTAATAGGCTTTCTCAGACACTGGTCTATTTATTCAGTTATTGGAGATATCGTTAAGATTTGTTAAACATAGAAATTCCGTTTAACTCTGACAGAAGGAACAGGATATCAAACCATGTCCCTCTTTGTGACAGATATCAAAATATATTACTATTGTAGAAATTATTGTTAAATAACTCGTTGCTGAAAAACAGAAGTGGCTTCTACAAGCATAGCTAGAAAGAATAAAGCAAAACGAAAACCTTGTAGTTTTACCAGATCGCCTCATGTTTACTCTGAATTAATTATACTATTTCCTCTGAATTAGACTTTTAGCCACTGCAATAGCTATAGCTGAGGTAGTGGAGAGAGTTATGGTAATTAGAGTGAGTGAGTCTCTCCGCATTGAAGCTACTCTTGTACTCAATGGCTTCAACTTCCTTAATAAACTAAATGATGTCTATAGGATACTGTATTAAGCAGCCGAAATCCTTGTCACCACTTCTGACCCCACAAAGAAATCTGTCTAGTCCGTAGGTATGAGTGAAAAGTAACTGATTTGCTCTGATTGGATGGCTGCTAGCCAGCTCCCTGGTTTGCAGAGAACAGGACCAACTTCCCAGTTTTTTTGAGGATCTTCACTTTATATTACTTTATATTCTGTCCGTGCACAAAGCGTTTTTTAAATATACCCAATGAGCAAGAAACACGAAATATTCAGATAACACGTTTGTGATAGCATAATGTGTTTAATCACAGTAGAACTTTCTCTACTTCCATAGTGGGGTGAGGATTCAAGGGGCTGTAGAGATTGCTCAGTGGTAAAGATCACGGCTGCTCTTCTAGAGGACCTAGAGTTAGAGGTTAGCCACACTGTCCTTCCTTGAGCTTTAGCATCCCCACTACGCTAACTACGTGTTAGTTACTGGCGTCCTTGCTGAGACACAAACCTCAGGAAAGAAGCTTGCAGAAGGAAAGCTTCATTTTGGATCACAGTTCTAGGGACTAGTTCTTCATGGTAGCTAACAGTCATGGCGATGGGAAACTTGAGGCAGCTGGAGGTGAATGGCCACACTCAGCTCCATTTCTCTTTGGAGAGTCTGAGACTCTAGCCCGTGGGAAAAATGACACCCACAATTAGGGTGATCTGTCCCATGTCAATTAAGACTATCTTGATCTTCTCTCCCAGGCATGCCCAGAGGCTACACTGATCTATGTAAGTCCTCACAGCCCAGAGGCTCCTTGCATAGCCAACTCAAGATCCCATCACACTGACAATGAAAATGAACCATCCTAGGTCCCGATTGCCACCTTCACTGCTTTCTGTCCCATCTGAAACTCAGTGTGGCCCATGTTAGACAGGGTTTCTCTGTACAGTCCTGGCTGTCCTGGAACTCACTCTGTAGACCAGGCTGGTCTCAAACTCAGAAGTCCACCTGCCTCCGCCTTCCAAGTGCTGGGATTAAAGGCGTGCGCCACCACCACCCCGCCCATGTTAGCTTTTCATCCTGCCCCTGTCTCTCATCTTGCTTTTTCTTTTATCTCACATACCTCCCACTGACACCACCCACTTTTACTAGCCCCAAACCTTGGCTTTTACCCATGGTCACTCTTGACTTCATTGAATCCTCTGATTTCTCTTGTAGAGAAGTCAAAATAAACTTGAGGCATCTAGTCATATGCACAGTCAAGAGCAGAGAACAGCTCTCTCTATATTTTTTATTTAATCCAGGGCCTGGCCCACTAAATAACACCACCCATATTCTTGTTGGACGTTCCCACATCCACTAATCCAGTTAAGAAAATTCCCACAGGCAATGCGCATAGGCCAATACCATCTACACAGTTCCTCAATGAGTTCATTTTCACAACTGATCAAGATTAAGTTGACAATTGAAACTAGCCAAAACACACGTCAACATGGTTGTACCCCTGTAAGAATTTAATATTCTGAGGATGTACTTATTTCTGAAGACTTACACAGAGTACCACGTGGATGACAACTCTAGCAGAATCTTGAAGCAGAAGCTACGGAGGAAAGTTCACTTGGGTCCATGCTTATCTAGCCTCCTTATCTAAGCCAAGACTACCTGCTTAGGGAATGGTGTCGCTCACAATGGGCTGCTCCCATATACATCATTTAATGGGCAAAACAAGCACTCACAAGAGATGCCCATGGACCACTCCAATCAAGGCAATCCCTCAGTGAAGACCCTCTTCTCCTGTGACTCCAGACAATGTCAAGTTGACAGTTAAAGCTAAGTATGATAGTATTTTAATTCCAAAAATTAGCTCATGAAATTTACAATATCCCCATGTACAGATGTAGAAAATTGGATTAATAAGAATTAAACAATTTAATTACTCAAAGTCCAGACAGCTAATTAAGAAGGAATGTGGTATTAAAAAAAATCTGTGAATGGCAGAAACTCACGATTTTTCCCCCAAGTCTGCCTCTAGCTTTTGCAGACCTGTCCCCAGCATAAGGTTCCAACCAGATCTATGAAAATAGCAGCGAAAGTTTTACTCGCTCACTCTTAATCTCCTACAGGCAAAATTCAAACACTTACATGTCCCCCAGAATTAAAGAAATAACTGTGTACTTTCTTAATGTTTCATTCAGAAATAACTATTTTCCATAACCAAATACAATTCTATTTTTCTTTCTGTTAGTGCTCAGTTTTAACAGGTGCAATGGATTCCAGAATTCAGTGAGCCACTTAGGGAAACTGCTTGACAGTTTGGAACAAACCTTGGTTAACTTTTATGAAACACCTCCCATCAATTTGTCAGGTAGAATTTCCCAAGCACAGCCTTTTTTAGATTCTGTCGATGCCATTTTTAGGCAAGCATAACAGTAATAAGGCATCTTCCACAGTGTGGGAGCTTCTCTCTCTCTCTCTTCCTTTTTAATTGAAGGATCAAGTATTCACATCGGGAGGTATCTGCCACACTCAATAAGTATCTAAACCTCGGGGGCAGCATGCAGTTGATATTCTTATTGCCAAGCCTCACTGACAAAAATAAAACAAACAAATAGGTTTGGAACATCGATATTCGCTATGTGCGTTATTTTTGTGGCACACAGACACATTGTTGTTTAATTTCCACAGTAAACACAATTCCTCAGTGTAGATAGAAATACCTTGTATTAAATTCACATTGTGTTGTATTGAATTTCCTTGCTTACATATGACAACCCATTGAGCACCTTAGGAAATACAACTTGACATGGCATGATGAAGAGGCAGGAAGATCTATACCCCAGTGGGTATGCTTTACCAGCAATTATGATTCAGCTTGCCTGCTAAATTAAACACCTTAAAAATTCTATCATCGTGGAGACAGATGACAAACTCCAAAGTGCCTTACATTAGCCAGCCAATGAAAATTAAGTATTCATTTTGCAAGTTTTCATTGAAGAACAGTGTGTGGAACTGGATTAAATAACAGAATTTGTTCTCTCTCTCTCTCTCTCTCTCTCTTGCTCTCTCTCTCTCTGTCACTCTCTCTCCTTCACTCCCACCCTTCCTCTCTTCCTATTCTTCTCTCTTTCTTTCTTTCTTTTTTCTTCCTTTCTTTCTCTCTCTTTCTTTCTTTCCCTCTTTCTTTCCTTCTCTTTCTTTCTCTCTCTCTCTTTCTTTCTTTCCTTCTCTTTCTTTCTCCTTTCTCTGTGTGTATGAATGTACATACATACACACACACACACAGAGAGAGAGAGAGAGAAAGAGAGAGAGAGAAAAACAATAATACAGTTTTGTGTAGCTGTCTTACTGATTAGTACCCCGAAAGATTAAACAAGGAAAAGCACAGAGAATCTGATAAAAGTGACAGTGGTGTGCTCCTATTCTTTTGGCTTTAGGTGTCCACACCCTTCTCTGCCCTCCTCCCTGTCTTCAAGGCATAACTGAAGTGGGGGAGATGGATATGCAGACTCTGTGTCCTAGGGTGCTGCATATCCTATTGTGTCCAAATGTGTGGGGACCAACATGTAGCCAAGATGCCTTTTAGCTCTAAGATACTCACCAGATACTAAAATTTATCTCAGATGTGGTATTCTCTCTGTGAAGTGGGGTGAGCCTCACTGGCATATTCACATACTTGTACTCCACTACACCATCATCGTCCCACATGACAGTAAAACAAGAAGGGAATAAGGGGACCAGAGTCTTGGGTCACTGCCCTGGCACCTTTCTGCTGGGCTCTGTACTCCAGGGCTGTATTCCTCCACAAAAGGCCAAGCTCTGTCCAATAACCTTTCTTATAATGCCAGATCATCCTTCAAGTTCCAAAAACCTGGTCTAATCTTTTCCCCCTGTTGCCCATGGTTAGGTGGGTCTGCTGGGAAGTCTTGGCCATTACTGGGAAGGGATGGCTCACAACCACTTTTCTCCCTCCTTCAGCGTCCACTCTCATCTCTGTAAATGATCTCTTAGCTGAAATGACCTCAGCTGTCCACTGACTGAGTTACCTGCTGTTGAAGGTTTGATTCTTAAATCTCATTTCATCGCCCTTTACAATATTTGTGGGGTTCAATGAGGGCAGTTGCAGAAATACGTTTCAGCAGCTTTCTCTCATTCTAGGAATAGTAACCAAAAAAATAAAAGTTTACAAATTCCACGGGATTAAACTTTGTTTTGGTAGATCTCCATCATAATAGCAGTGAAGGAACCACACTGGGATGGTTCTAGAGGCAGACCTTTGCATTGTTCTGTGACGTTTGTATTTTAACCAACTTGCTGACATCTGGGGAAAGCTTTTTCTTCTTATTGTGGAACCTCTGTTAGTTATAGTCTAATAATGGCCCATGATGCTTTCCCTCTTGATGAAATAGCTTCCAGTGTGTATGTGCCTATGAGATCATTTTCTCAGAAGAACACCCTTTCTCCACCCAGCCCAGACTGGCTTAGTTCCTGCCTCCTCACCTATCACCACTGAATTTCCATTCTACTCCACAGGGAGATCCTTCAGCAGACTCTACACACACTCTCCAGACCTCACCTGTCTTCTTAGTTGTATTATCAAGGTTGTAAAGGCAGCAATCGGGACTATTGTGCTACATCTCAGTTCCCTGCATGCAGATTGATGCCTGCCATGTGGGAGGCACTCTATCCACAGCTACTGACCAGAAGAACAAAATACCCACGGAAGGAGTTGCAGAGATTAACTATGGAGCAGAGACTGAAGGAAGGACAAGCCAGCCTGATATAGCTATCTCCTGAGAGGCTCTGACAGTACCTGACTAATACAGATGTAGAGGCTCACAGCCATCCATTGAACTGAGTACAGGGTCCCCAGTGAAGGAGTTAAAGAAAGGACCAATGGAGCTGAAAAGTTTGTAGCTCCTTAGGATGAACAACAATATGAACTAACTAGTACCCTCAGAGCTCCCAGGGACTCAACCACCAACCAAGGACTGCACATGGAGGGTCTGATTGTTCTGGCAGCATGTGTATAGTAGAGGATTGCAAATTTGATCATCAATAGGAGGAGAGGACCTCGGCACTGTGAAGGTTCTGTGCCCCAGTGTAGGGGAATGCCAGGGCCAGAAAGTGGGAGAGGGCGGGGTGGCAAGCATGGGGAGGGGGGAGGCAACAGGGGTTTGTTTTTGTTGTTTTTGTTTGTTTCTTTGTTTTTTGGAGGGGAAACTGGGAAAGGAGAAATTTACATGTAAATAAAGAAAATATCTAAGAAAAAAAAAGAGCACTGCACAAAACAATCCAAGACCCTGCAGGGTTTTAAACACAAGGATTAATTCAGTATCCCATTTCTTTTCTGTGCCTGATTGAGGGAGGGAGGATCTAGATGCACATAAAAGAAGTCTTTGACATGAACACCACCAGAGAAGAAGGGAGAGCTGGAATTATGAACACAGAGCTTTTTGAGATGTTGGCAGACTTCTCTTCTTAACTTGAGTGATGATTATAACCTAAAAGTAGTTGAAGCTGTATTTCTCCTAGGAAAAATCACAAGTCCTCCTGAAATGTGTTGTTATCTTATTCCGGTTTTAGTTCCAACTGGTTACTCCATATCCAGGGAATAAATAGCTTTAACATTTGTTGTCGATATATTTTTTTGTACCTTCCTTTCCCTCACCTCACGTTGATTTTATATGTGATTTTGGATTATTTTTCATGTCCCTTGATCTTGCCCGATCCAGTACAAGTTCAGGAAAGTGTCAGTGATTCTCCTGGACATTTAAGGCTCCAACCTCCCTTTGAATGATTATTAAAGGCTAGCCTTTGACAATGGCAGTGAGAAGACAGTATCAATGGATAAAAGATGTCATCATGCTTGCTTGCTCCTTTGCAGTGGGACCTTACTGCATGGACTCTGGGATCGTCTTCCTAATACACAGGTTTACATAGCCTGTCTTTGATGGGATATACAAATGAATCTGATGCAGCCCTATTGGAACCTCTACTGTACGGAGAGCCAGCCATGCTGAAATCCTTCCCTACAGCCACAGCTCCTACTGCTTAGCTGGGCCGTTAGTTTGTTGTCTAGGTTTTTTGATACACTTAGCATTTTTACATTAATCTTGATTGGCTCAATCATACCTGCATTTAATTCTCTTTTCACTTATATAAGAATGGGTTCTATTTCTTATTCTTTCTGTCCTTAAAATTAACATAAATACTACCATATAGACAATAGACCTTCCAATAAATGTCCATATCTTCAGCGACACGTTTTGATCACCTTTAGGATCATGATAGCATGGTCAGATGTAGGAAATTACTACAAACTTAAGAGATTAACCAGAAGCAGTGTCAACACTGGAGTAAGCTTGCCTGGTACATGCTCATTAGTTTCCTGTCCCTCAGTTATCTTCCTAGCAGTATTGATAGCAGTTGTGATATCTGAAGGTTGTCAGTATTAAAGGACATAATCCACACACACCTCATGTAGTCTGCTGTTTTAGATAAGCAACTGGTTCTGTGTGTTGCTTTAAGAATTTTTTTTACTTAATTAAATTTGTTCTTTGGCAATCATACATGTGTAGAGTGCATTTTGGTTACTCTTGCATCCAACCTATCTTACCCCCCCTAAGATTCCCACTTCAAAAGCTCTTTCTGAGATGCATGTCTCTTTGTTCTGTGGCTCACCAAATTCCACCAATGCTGCCATCGCTGCAACCAAGGGTTTGGAAATACCCAATGAAGCCTGGTGGGCTCTCCAGTGTCTATGTTGAGTTTGGTTTGGTTGTTGGTTGGTTATTTGGTTTTGTTTTTCTAACTATTTGCTGTTCTAAGAACCAGCCTTCAGATTTCCCCAAAACCATTCATGCAGAGCCAACATTCTAGTTAAAGAAGAAAAAAATCTTTAGCTAGAGTTTGAAATGTCCACTGCAACGTAGGAGTACTTCATGCTCAGTTGGGAAACTTGAGATCAATGAAATTTAAATCACTGTGTTAATAGAATTTTTTTAAATTTATTGCTTCATATAACTATGCCTTTAAATTTAAGTTTACAGTGGCTCTTACTTTATAAATGTTATTTCTATCAAAAAGCCTGCTACTAAAAATAGTTATAAAAGTTGCCTATATTACTCGATACAGACTAGAATGCTCTGGTGGGAAACCCTTCCCATGCTTCTGTAAGCAGCCTACATGAAGTTCAGTTTGTCATTAAGAAAGCAGATGCAGAGTGGTTGTTCCAGCTTGCAATCCCACCAGCAGTGGAGGAGTGTTCCTCTTTCTCCAGAACCTCCCCAGCATCTGCTGTTGCCTGAGTTTTTTTATCCTAACCATTCTGACTGGTGTGAGGTGGAATCTCAGGGTTGTTTTGATTTGCATTTCCTGATGATTAAGGATGTTGAACATTTCTTTAGGTGCTCCTAAGCCATTTGGTCTTCCTCAGTTGAGAATTCTTTATTTAGTTTTGTACCCCATTTTTAATAAGGTTATTTGGTTCTCTGGAATCTAACTTCTTGAGTTCTTTGTATATCAGTTTGGCAGTTCCTTGGAAAATTGGACATGGTACTACCAGAGGATCCAGCTATACCACTCCTGGGCATATACCCAGAAGATGCTCCAACATGTAATAAGGACACATGCTCTACTATGTTCATAGCAGCCTTATTTATAATAGCCAGAAGCTGGAAAGAACCCAAATGTCCCTCAACAGAGGAATGGATACAGAAAATGTGGTATATTTGCACAACAGATTACTACTCAGCTATTAAAAACAATGAATTTATGAAATTCTTAGGGAAATGGATGGTTCTGGAGAATAACATTGTGAGCGAGGTAACAAAAGAACACACATGGTATGCACTCACTGATAAGTGGATATTAGCACAGAAGCTTGGAATACCCAAGATACAATCCACAAACCTCAAAAAACTCAGGAAGAAGGAAGACCAAAATGTGGATACTTTGATCCTTCTTAGAAGAGGGAACAAAATACCCATGAAAGGAGTTGCAGAGACATAGTGTGAAGCAGAGATTGAAGGAAAGGCCATCCAGAGACTGCCCCATCTGGGGATCCTTTCCATATACAATCACCAAACCCAGACACTGTTGTGGATGCCAGCAAGTAGTGGCTGACAGGAGCCTGATATATCTGTCCTGAGAGGCTCTGCCAGTGTCTGACTAGTATAAAAGTAGAGGCTCACAACCATCCATAGGACTGAGCATAGAGTCCCCAATGAAGGAGCTAGAGAAAGGACTCAAGAAGCTGAAGGGATTCGCAGCCCCATAGGAGGAACAACAATATGAACTAACTAGTACCCTCAGAGCTCCCAGGGACTAAACCACCAACCAAAGAGTACACATGGTGGGACTAATGGCTAGTAGAGGATGGCCAAGTAGGTCATCAATGGAAGGAGAGGCACTTGGTCCTGCGAAGGTTCTATGTCCAAATGTAGGGGAATGCCAGGGCCAGGAAGTGAGAGAGGGTGGGTTGGTGAGCAGGGGGAGGAGAAGGGGGGAGGGAATAGGTTTTTTTTTTTTTTTGGAGGGGAAACCAGGAAAGGGGATAACATTTGAAATGTAAATAAAGAAAATATCTAATAAAAAATCTCTCAATGATGGGGGTAGAAAGGGATATCAATGAGGAATTTTTTTTCAAAAAGCTAAATGGGCTTACATTATAATTATAGATTTAAGGAATGGTGCAATAAAACTAGCTCTCTAGGATTTTTTCTGAAAAAAAAAAAGCAGATACAAAAGTAGAATTAGGTGAATTGGAAGATGGTCAAAAAAGGAAGGAACAGGATCAAACTTTATTATAAGGGTATGTGAAAAAGCCATAATGAAAACAAAGTGGTAATATATGATAATAAAAATATTTTAAAAAATGAGAACATCCCCCCAAAAAGAATATTCTTTCCAAATTATGTTTCTTATTATCTATTAATTCACCAAGAACCTACCTTTTAAAATGGTAATTCAGAGCATGACAAAGCATGGCCTAGCACAGCCTGGATGGGAGGAAATCCCTAAGCTTACTTCAGTCTGTAAGTGGGAGGCAGGTTTAAATGAAGTAATCTCTAGACCACAACAGCATCCCACTTGACCCTAATTTTGAAGCCTGGTGCTTTGTTGGTAAGACTTGGACCACAAAGCAGAATATACAGACATACAAATACCATGTCCTAAGACTGGCTTACATAGCCCAAGCCCCTAATCTGAGAAGGGACAGTGGCTTGTTTCTGTTACTTGAGGCAGGCATGATGAATCACTGGTTGCATAAGGAATGGCCAGACAGCCATTTGTAACCTCTCCCTCCCTGGCTGTAGCATAGAGAATAGCTCCTGACACATGAAGACACCTAAGTGGTCATTATCTTGAGGTATTCTAAGATGATATTAAAATAGCCCAGGTGGCCATGATGGGTGAAGAGAAATTTGAAATGGATTCAGTTGGTAGAGAAAATAGGGAGGATGTCAGGAGGGATTTAAGTGACTTATAGAGAAACCTAACTTACCCAGTGTTCTTTTAGCCTTTCCTGCATGCGCTGTCAGGTAAGATTTGCCTCATGAGCACAGGGTAACTCCTGTGTGTGTGTGTGTGTGTGTGTGTGTGTGTGTGTGTGTGTGTGTGTGTGTGTTTGTGTGTGTGTGTGTGTGTGAATATGTGCATGAATGTGCAGGATCATTTTTACACTGAAGTTAGACTGAAGCTCACCCACTCCATGTCACCCCTGGATATTGAGATCTCTGTATAGTTGAATTAACTGTCAAAACGCTTGAGCTTTTACCCCAGCTCATCTGCCTCATTCCCACCTTGTGGAGACTCTGCTCTCAGCAGATGTCATAGCTACCTGCTTTCTTGGCATAGATTTCTGGGGGTTGACTTTCTGGAATCAGGTAGACAAAAAGAAAAAAAAGAAAAAGAGCCCACCAGCCGTAGAGCTGTCACTGAAGTGGATGGAGAACTCAAAAGGCAAGCTGAAAAATTGATGAGATGGGACTGGAAAGTTATGCTTAGGGCAAAAGCTTGGGAGCCCCCCCCCCCCCAGTGGTCCCCTAGGTATCACTAAATTAAAGAGCAGAGTCCTCATTGACCACAACTTAACTCTTCCCAAAATGATTCACTTATACCCTTTGTGCGAAAATGGGTGAGTGTTTAGAATTTACTCCTAAAACCTTCTTTGAAAATGTTCAAGATTTTAAAGTTCATGCCTAAGGAATTTCAATCACTTATATCCACAGCTTGCTTTTTGATAAAATGTCTTACTTCCCAGCATGTCAAATAAGTGAGCTACTGTGCACAGCTTCCTGGTGCAAGAGAAACTCTCTCTGTTCTGCAGTTGTTTAAGAAAAGGGGGTTGTTGGTCTGAGTATTTTCTACTTCTGTTGAACTCAGGCGGGGGTCTCAGCTTCTCTTTAAGAGTGTAGGTAGCACACACACAGGATTATCTGAGGGGTTGAGGGATTAAATGGTTGCTTCCCACTGTTACAAATGCACTGTAATTCTTGATGTTGCTCCGTCACTGATTCTGTCCCGCTCATCTTCCTGTGACTTCCCATGGATTTGCGGGTTGTTCGCTGTCCTTATTTCACTTGACAGAGGAACTCATGTGTCCTTAAGCATCACTGTTGTCATCAGTGTTCCACAGAGAGTCACTCTAGGCACAAGGGAGAATGGATCTAGTAGAGTCAGGCTACCATACTAATTTATGCAGCACACTGGTGCATGGTGGGAAAATAAGGACTTCCTCCTCAATACAGAAACTGAGGAGACGCCAGTGCAACTGTAAAGAGTTATCTTCAAGAAAGAAAAATGGGCCATAGCAAGAACTGGGTTAAAATATTAACTTATTTAAAAATCTTAGATTCTAAGAGGATATATTGATCAAAAGATCATTTTGATGAAAGGGAAAATATGCTAGATGTTAAAACCAGAAGCTGTTTGATAGAAGGAATTGTTCATTTGTTGAGTTGTTGATCTGCTTTGATGCTGAGGATTTGACACAAGACATTATGCAACACACACACACACACACAATTAAAAATAAAAAGCCTGTGTCATCTATATGTCAGGCCAAAGGACAATGAAGATACTTACAAAATGATTAGGAGACAAAAGGCTGTGAACAAGTGGGGAGGTGAGTAATTCCCGCCTGGGACAGATAGATCTTAGAGTAACGAAACCCTGGTGTTGCAGCTCCATGAGTATTATTCCCAATGGATGAAGGTTGGGTGACACTACAGATATTTACCAACGTGACCATCCACCTCAAGTTCAGGATCCTGGAAACCAGCCTTGAGTGACTTCCTCATTGCTCTTGATTTTGCTAGACTTTCTCTTTAGAGTCTGGTCTTTGACCTCTTCTTTAAGAAAGAGTTCCGAGCTGTCCTTTCAGGTGTGGCTCTAGTTCTTCTTTCAACACTCGTAAATTATTACTCTGCATTACAGGCCGGTTGCTTTATTATGGTGCATGTGAATGTGTTCGCCCTGTCAGTGTTTGTTATGTGCCTACTACGCTTGAGGCATGGTGCTTAGCTATGGAAAGAAGCGGATGAGGGAGAGCCATGGTTTCCTAAGGGATCCTACAGTCTTCGGGGGGAACCGGGCCATTGAATGTGGCACAGTGATACCGTAGTAGAATGAGTAGTTAAAAGTTGTGATGGGGCTATTCTGTGAGCTACAAGGAAATACCCACAGGGCTTGTATTGTGAACTACAGGGGTTAGGAGCAGCCATGGGACTGTACTGTGGGCTGTGGGGGGCAGGGAGCCGCTGACAACTGTTGTAGGATCATGGGACATTAAAAGAGATTCCTGGAGGTCATATTTAGGGAGGGGACTTGGAAATTAATCTCACTTTGATAACAGTTGTGATAACAGTTAACGTGGTCGGACTTCTGCTTCCCATGGTCCAATGGAACGTAACTTTGGAGAGTCCGTCTTCCTAGTGAACTTGATTGTGTTGACTTTTTTAAAGATTTATTTATTTTATGTGTATGAGGACACTGTCACTGTCTTCGGACACACCAGGAGAGGGCATCGGATCCCCTTACGGATGGTTGTGAGCTGCCAAGTGACCTCTGGAAGAACCGTCAGTGCTCTTAACCACTGAGCCATCCCAGCAGCCTCAATCATGCAGACTCTTATGTTCCTTTCCATAAGAACATTTTGCTTGAATGATAGAGTCTTTCTATTTGATGGCCACTCCACTTTCTCTGAATTCTAATAATTTTGCGAAAATGGGTATGGCTTTTCTACCCCAACTGTGACTGAATCGTGATGAGCTGAACAGGGTCTAGTGTGTGGCTGGTTAACGTTGAAGAGAATGTGAGGTCAAATCAAACGTAGATATAGATATAGATACAAATCCTAACTCAGGTACTTTCCCATCGGGTGACCTTGCATAGCTTACCTCAGCTCCATTCCCTAATTTCTTCACTTGTAACGGATAATGACACAACCCTGACTTTAGGCAGGCCATGAGGAAAAAGTTAACACACGAGCCTGTGCATGTACCACAGGAGCAAAGAAGGTCTCTTGACCTCCGAAGCTCCTACTGAGGATGTTTTTAGAATACACATACATAGACGCATAAACCCGTCTACTTCATCTTTTTTGGCCTGGAACTTAACGGCACTGAGGAATGGCTTTCAACCAGATTCTCCTCTAGAGTGTTTGGTTCCCTCGCTCTCTCTGTGCTAAGCGTGGTCTCATCTTACCAGCGTGGTGTCTAAAGTAAAGCTTATCTTATCCTTTGAGAGGAGGCAGCATTTAGAGGAGCCGGGTGGATGGTTCAGTGACGGGAGGTAGTTGTTTTCCTAGTTACTTGCTGTTGTGCTGTGGCCATACTGGAAGCTGGTTTCTGTCTTCCCAGGAGTGATCACCACATATGAGTTATATCTAGATGATGCTCTGATTCACAATTCTTCAGAACTCAGCTGCCACGCCTATGGATTCGATCCTGGGAGCTTACACACCTTCCAAGTTCAAGCTTGCACGGCGAAGGGTTGTGCTGCAGGCCCTCTGGTAAGTATATGAATTTACATTCTGAGACTTGAGCTGCTGGGTGACACTGGGCATCAAGGGACAAATAGGAGTTTGTCAAGCGCAGGGGGAAATTATTCTTTTCACTCAAGATTATTTAAGAGTTGCTTTTAGTTTGATATACATTTCAGGGCTGTGTGTGTATCTAGGAGAAGAATGCATGTATTCTTGAATAAACAGTGAGTTGACTCTTTTAATGGTCACACATATAATCATGCCTGCTTTGATGATAAATGAAAGATACATCTTTTTCTTCTCAATGATACCCCAATAACTACAATCATGATTAAAAAATGAACATTGAAAACTGTAATTCCCACAATAGGTTTAGATTTCTGTCCAAAGGGCAGGTTAATCAATTAAAAGATGGAACTTACTTCATCTCTTTAAAGAAAGTATTTTTATTTCATGAATCTGATGTAGCTTTCTAAGAATGCTATTTAAATTGTTATTACTATCTGCTTTTGATGCCCACATTTCAGGAGTCTATAATGTGTATCTCTTTCATTAACAGTTAGAAGCATGAAAAAAATTATCCTTCGCGTTCCAGCATCACTTTCCATCAGTTAATAGTGTGTGACCATCACGGCCCAGCAGAGTATTTTCAGATTGAAAATAATACATTACACTTTTATGAAGTTTCCTTGATTAAATGGGTTTAGCCTCTTTTTCAAAGAATAATACTAGTTATAGGTGTTTTTGGCAATGTTTGCTAATCCCCTATCATTTTAATAGACTCTGTCTTCATTAAATACTATATTATATTTAATATATAATTATTATATATTAATACATATATAATTATATAAGAATGCATCTTATATATTTATAATATAAGTATATAATTATACAAGAATCAGCTCTTTAATTCAATTTGTACTTCCTTACTTTGGATCACACCTTCCATTCAGAAACTGGTTGCTTTCTAAGAAGTTAAAGCCCCACATCGCTAAGATGGAGCCAGAAGTATTATTGTAAAGCATTTACAATCAGAGCCCTCTAATGGATACTTACCCTTAAAAGCAGAAATGGAAGGAGGCCAGCACTTCTCTATTCTGAGGAATAGAGTGTGAGAGAGACAGAGAAAGAAGGAGAAAGAGGGAGAAAGAGGAAGAGGGAGAAGATGAGAAGAAGAGGAGGAGGAAGAGGAAGATGAAGCAAAGGAATACTACGTATGAGCTTAAAAACTTGTACTTTTGCCCAGTGTACACTGGATGCCCCACCTCATCTACAAGATACCCTAGAAACTTTAAATAAGGGGACACAGTTATTGATCTCTGTCCTGAACAGACAGCAGGCAACATGAGCCTTAAGAAATCAAATACCACAGCCCCTGATGGAAAGGGAAAGGGGGATTGGAGGTAAAGTCACCTCTGCCAGGTCCCGTCCAGTCCCATCCAGTCCCGTCGGCACGCTGACTTGGAGCACAAAATCCGCTCCTGCCCTGGGCATTTTTCTCTCCTGCACTTGGCATCTTCTCCAGCTCTCTCCCCTCTCTTTTAATAGCCTTGTTACCCACACAGAAGGGAAGACATTAGTCAGCGTGCCCTTAGAGGACTGTGCTTCGCCGTCTCAAGTGTAGCATCATATACCCTTCTCCTGGGCAAATGGTTCATAAGAAGGGGAAAAAAAAAGGTGTGGATCTGGTAAAATAGGGGATTTAAAACTAAGTCATCTGTGCGTCACCTGCACGTTCTTGCTGCGTTGATGCAGTACGACTCTGATGGCTCGGTGTATTTTGCCACCACAGACTGACTGAAGGCAGCTATCTGGAGTGGGTTAAGATGGACCTGCTCTCTATTTCCATTTAATTCCTGTGGCCTGTTCCATTATTGTCGATTTAAAGAACGTACTTGACTTTTGAATGATTTCTAATATATATAT
>NW_022196891.1:85770557-85786062 GCF_008632895.1 Mastomys coucha
AAACTTCGGAGACTGAAGAGATGGCTGAGAGCTTAAAAGCAGCTGTTCTAAACCTGTGGGCCATAACCCCTTTGATGGTCAAATGACCTTTTCACAGGGGTCTCCTAAGACCACCAGAAAACATTGGATATTTACATTACAATATATAACAGTAGGAAAATTACAGGTATGAAGTAGCAACAAAAATAATTTTATGGCTAGGGGGTCACCACAACATAAGGAACTGTATCAGCATTAGGAAGGTTGAGAACTTCTGGCTGTAGGGCAGTCACTGCTCTTGCAGAGGACCCAATTTAGTTCCCAGAAGCCATGTCAGGCTGCTCATGACTTCCTGAGCCCCCAGCTCCAGGGAAACCAACATCCTCTTTTGGCCTCTGTGGGCTCCTGTATTCATATGCACATGCCCACACACAGAAACACATACAAACACATAAGTAAAACCAGTAAAATAAGTATTACAAGGAAAAGATTTTTCTGAACTGTAGGAGGACACGGGAAGTGACTCTAAACCTAGTGATTCTCCTCATTTAGAAACATACATGTTCTATGAGTCCTTAGCTTTCCCAAGAGGGTTCATCTTTAAAAGATGATGAAAAATTAAGTCAATATTACTTACCTAAGAGTTTCAGGAGTGTGATAAGTGTTTTATTAAGAATGGAAATTATGTTGAAATGTTTCTGTGCTTTTACACACATTTGTTCTTAAACTTATTATCTCTTTCAAAGGAAACTTTTAGGTCAAAACTGAGCCAACTTCTACCCTTCCAAGGGCCTTTTCCATCTTAAGGCAACATAAATACTTAAGAAGAAAAAAAATAAAAACACAAACAAACAGACAAAAACCTTCCTGGTCAGAGAAAAATGGTATAGTTATAAATTTTTGTATAGAGTAAAAGTCAGAATATTTATCCAAACACTGAAGGAAACCTAAGAAAATGTTTATCTTGAATTAGCCAGGCATTTGAAATGACTAATATAATTATCTGAAATTATCATTATTTGATTTTTCAAGTGTCATTTCGTTTGAAACTCTTTTAAGCCCCCTTCTGTACAATGATTAGAACTGTACACATAGTTAAAGACGCGGCGTTATTACAGACATTAAGAGGATGAAGATGATCTCTCCATTCTAGCTTTTCATCACTCTTTGTGCATAGCTGTTTGTGACTGAAGCAAGGTATGGGCAGACAGCTCTTCCCCCAAAGAACCCAGATCCCTTCTCTGATAAAGACAAAACACCTGCAACCTCACACTTATTAAAAATGAACACTCAGTCTTTTTCACGCTTATTTTCATAATTGGAGAAATGGATTCACCTCAACAAATAGAGACTTCGTAACAGAGAGCATTTGTCTGCCACAGGAGCTTGTGTTTGATCTTCTCGGGTGGGCTGAATGAGCCTGTTTGTACTGCATAACTACAGCCAGGGCTAGGAACATAGTCAGGTGCTAAAGTGCTTTCTTTGAAAGCATGAGAACTTCTGTCTGACTCTTCAGAACCCAGATGTGGTGGTGTGCACGGATGACCCAGCCCCAACTCTTAGAAGACAAGCATAGGCAGATGACTAGTATGTTCCCACAAGCAAGCCTAGCATACTGATGAGTTCTAGGCCAGTGAGAGATGCTGTCTTAAAAACAAAATAGGTAGCTCTTACAGAACAACGCCTGTAGTTGCCTTCTGGCACCCACAAGTACATGTGCATGCACATGATTCACCTACACACACATGTATAGACATCCACACACAAAGAATAAGGTAAAAATTATCTACATATTCAATAAACATTGAAAGGTCAAATATGGGCCACTGATGCTCAGTTTACCAAGTTTTAGCCAGTGATTAAAAAAATAATAATTAAAAAAAAGGCTGTAGGCCCATTTCTACTTTCTTGCCAACAATTACATCTTCCTTTGGACACTTGGATGTTATTGGTCTATTAGTTATTGGACACTTAGTTATTGAGCCATTGCTGATCCTCATCCAGTTTAAGACTCATTTTTTAATCTCAGAGCCTTCCCTTTGAAGCAATTCACTTTCTGTCTAAGCAGGTCGACATCCCGTCAACCTCCACTGTGATTGTCTCTCGGTGAGATTCACTATGGTACATTTATTTCTTGATGCCATCGTGATGCATCCATGCAAAATGCCGCCTCACTCCGTGGGGAATCAGAGATAGCTTATTCTGAGCTAAATGTGAATGAACATGACCCAGAAATGTGGATGCTGGTTGAGCTGAGTGACAGGTTACACAGGTACATGATTACATAAACACTTCGTAGTTACATAACCAAAAAATGAGTAAGTAAACAAACAACCAAACAAATAAATCCATGCTCTCATCAAATGCATTGGTGGGAGCGTTAGGTAGGCAGGCTACAGAAAAGCCAGGGACTTTGCTGTAGATCCCAGATGCTGTCTGTTGATATACTTGGCTTTCGGGTTGGTGAAGGTCTGGAGTCTGCTCAGGGAGTACATTCCCAAGATTTCACTTGAAGGTCAAGAGGTGTGAATCAGATTCAGACATGGGTGGTAAAAGACTATTCAGGGTAAAATTTAAGAACAACAACAACAACAACAAAAGATAGTCCAAGATGATTCTGGCTCTGGATATGCAATGTCCCAACACTTCACAAACACAAGGGGCCCTAACTAGTCATCCGGGCTCTTTAACCCAGATGCAACTTCTTCAGGGAACTTCAGCTGGTGGTGCCATCTTTTCATACAAAAGAGGAACACAGCTCAGAGCTCAGACAAGACAAGGGAAGGGAAAAGGGGAGAAGAAGGGAAGGGATGGGGAGGAAAGGGCCGAGGGGGAACTGGAAAGGAGCTGAGGGAAGGGGAGGGGAAGGGAGGGAAGGGGAGGAGCAGGCTTTTCCACAAGAGTCTATCCCTCCCACCAAGAAATTGGAAATTTAGGAAAACATATCATTAGTATCTCTCTTTCTTTTACAATGACTTAAAAATCATCTTTAAGCATCTCTGAAAATCTGTGGTTATGCGCAGCCACGAGCACAAGCTCACTGTGAACCAATTGAAATCCTGCAGGAATCACAATCCAGTGTCTTGGTCAGGAACTGAAATTCTAAGCTTTCTCAGCAGGAGGAAGAAACACACAAGGTCTGTCTAGATCCTGGCAAACCAAGGCATGCAGACACGACGCTACTGCCACAAATAGCTTGCTTCACCACAAAAAGATTCTTCGAGGAGATATGCTCAGACCACGGCGTGCACATATTTTATTTGCAAACAAAGTAAATCCCTTTTGTGCTCACAGGTAGAAAAGCGGACTCTAGAAGCTCCTCCAGAAGGCACGGTCAATGTGCTTGTCGAACCTGAGGGATCCCGGGAAGCTCACGTGAGGTGGGATCCCCCTCTTCACCCTAATGGGCTCTTAACCTACTCAATCCATTTCACCGGAAGCTTCTATGCAGATCGAGGTAAGCTGGGTGCAATTCTTAGAGCTTCCATAACATCAGAAAACCTGGATGTGAGCATTTGCTTTTAGCCTAAGTTTCATTTCTGGACTTTTTTTCTTAATAAATCCAACCTAAGTAGATGAGTTAGAGAGGCTTGCTCAGTGTACGCACAATACCTGGAACTGCAGTGAGGGCCACAACCAGGGCAGGGTCCAGCAAGGTGTGTACCAGCATACTGTATAGACGGTTCTTGCCATCTGTACTCAGGCTGGGTTCACAGGACAAAAGTGCTTTTGTTTCTGGTATTTAAGCTACCTGTGGTCAACTAGCTGAACTGTTAAATAGAAAATTCCAGAAAGAGAAGGGAAATCTGTATATGGTTTCTATTCTATCATATTGAAATAATTGCTCAGTTTATTTCTTCCTTCTTATCAGCCTCTGTGACTTTCTAACATAGAGATTAAACACCATCATAGGTATGGGCGATTCATCAAACAGCTGCGGGTTGGCATGCTCTATGTTTTCAATCACCTCTGGGGTGTTGAGCTGGATGTCCAGCAACTGAGAGTTCCTGTGTGTCCCTTCCCCGCCCGAAACACAATTCAAACCTAAAATATTATTTGTACAAAGGCTTCAGCCTTGATTTTGCACTTCGCCTCAGGTAACTTACTTCTGGTTGCCGTTTTCATAATTCTCCACTAACATAGTAATCTAGGTGTGGCGAGTATTAAATTAAATGAGGCATTGGACCACTGGTGTTTCTTGAAAATATCATCAAACTCTCCAATTCAGTATGTTGGGTTCTGTTAGCACAGCTTACCTGAGAAGCACGACAGGACGTGTCTCACTGGAAATTTTAATTTGTATTTTTAGTAACTGTTTCCTTTATCGCTTTCTCCAAAGAAGTCATAGTCATTTTGTAGGAGATGTTTTAAATGTTTGTTTTTAAACGAGTAGCAAATAGAGATGCTCTAGTAAAAAGAAAATGGTGCCCTCCAGAACATCATTTGTTTCTGTCTGCGTTGTCTCCTTGTAAGACTTAATCGCATCCCCAAAGTGTATAAAAGCAAAAGAGAAAGAAAAATGAACCTTTCAAGGCTTTGAAGAGGGTATTCCTCAAGGCCCATAGTGTGTCTGCAAGCAAGCAGGCAAATGCACACTGAGTGGACTCTGAGTCAGAGGCTTGGCTGATCCCCTCAAAGATTGGCGTGTCCCTTTTTTATGCAATCAGGGCTTTGATGTATTCTGCTGTGAAGCACTCGTAAGATTATGAGGTGAAAGAGTGATGATCGATTTGAAAAAAGAAGCAACATTTAGGCCAGACCCATGACAGCCCAGCTCTTTCTAACGGAGGCCGCCGGGTGAATAATGCAAGGGCCATGTTCCCCTCCTGTTTAATCTTGCATTGTTTTTGTGGAGAACATTTCTGCTTGCCTTCTAAGTCCTGTCATCTTTGGTTGTCATCCCGTCCCTCAAACCATCAAAACGGTATTAAATGTTGCAAAGCTGGGCAGCGAGAGAACTTTCAAAAGTCAGAATCCATTTGCTAAGCAGCCCTTGTAGAAAATGTATTCTGTCCTCGGCAGAATTTTCCTTCACGTCTTTCCACTGAGAAGTTTACTGATTTCTCCCAGTGGAATCTGCTGGAATTTATCGGTTCATGGTTGGCAGTCACAGATTAAGGTAAATGTCGATCCGTAATGACCCTCTACATGTTAGCATTTCAGTAAAGCTGGGCTTTTATGTCAAAGATATCGGAGAGGGAGCTATTACACATGACAGGGGTGATCAAGGGACTCCAGACCAAGGCAAGCATTATTAAATATTGACTAGTTCCGTGATTTATGTAGAGCTGGGGGAAAAAAGTGACTTTTTAACCATTATATATTCTTCAGCAACGAAAACCAGCCATTTATCTCCTGCCGGTAGTGAAGGACAGAGCGCCTGCATATTTTAGTGGCGGGAAAACCTAGTCTTATAAATGAGATGAACTCTTCTTCTGTGATAACATTTCGGCTTGTTAATTGTCAAAAGCAAAACAGACAAATTGGAAGCAATTACAAGGCGTGACTTAGAGAGTCCTGTGCTGTGCTTTCGACTTGGCGTCGGAGGAGCAAGGCGGGAAGTGGAGGAACGTCTTGGAGTCAGTCCCAGGAACCTCCTTTTGTTGGTTTACTGGAAGTCAAGTACAGGGATTTGGACACCTTGTCCTGTTGGCTGTCGGCAGCCAGGTGGCATTTACACTAAGGAGAGGGAGGCCTGTGTTTAGTTCCCTTAAGGAAGGAATTAAACGTTAATTCGTCAAAGTTATAAAAGAGATCATCTGCTTCCTAGAGTTACACAAGGCTGGCTGAATTGTCGGACGGCTCATCAGTTACATCCTGGACATGACGAACAGCTCTGATGGCTGCTGAAGAAGAGTCAGCAGTCAGGATTCCCAAGACAGGAGGAACAGGTGCCGGTACCTGGGCCATTATTTCTCAAGCCAGAACAGCCAGCTCTGTGGGCAGACACCCACCCAGGATCCTTGTTCCATGTGGCAACTCTGGCAGTGAAGCAAAAACTTTACAAAGCCAGGGCCTTGGTTTGTAACAATGTTGGTAGCCTGTGTCAGAAGATTCTCCTTTACTAAAACGTCTCCATCCTTTTGTCAGAAGTTATTTTCCCGTGAGTCAAAATTTGAAAGGCAAAAATGAAAAGCAGACCAACATTCCAATCTGTTCTTAAGTGTTGTTTTTCACAGGAAACGGAAGTGCCTAGTCTCTTCTATCATCCTCCTGTCTGTCTGTCATCTGTCTGCCTGTCTACCAAGCCATCCATGCCTCTGTCTACATATACTCCTCCATTACATGATTAAGTTATTCTTCCCACACACATGACTTCTCACACAAATGATGCCAAATCGTGTGCTTATTTCTGGCTTATTATTTGTTTTACAGAATTTTCTCCTTATAATCCTTTAGACAATGAAATTCTAATTCCATGGAGAACGTCTGGTGCTGTTTTTATGAAGGTGGTGCTGTGTTGCCAACAGAGACATTTACACGTTGTGATATTGGGTTTTTGAGTCATTAGTAGGACGGCACTTCCAACTGGCCCCTCTATCTCTCATTTTCTTCAATAGACATGTACGTTTTCAGCCTTTATTTTCCCATATTTTGTTACTAAGTAAAGCTTTATGTATCTATAAATCATAGCACATGCATTTAGATGCTAATGCCACTAAGTAACTTTTAAAAGCTACTTTTAAGAAAATTCCCTGCAGCCTTCACTCTCAGATCAGTATGACCAGAACCCTGTGTTGTCCCAGCGTGAATTTAGATCTGTCTGGTAATGAGCGTTCACTCATCGCTATACAGAACTGCCAGCTTTGTTGCAAGCATTGTTAAAGCGTTGTTGCAGGTCATTGTCCCTAAAGTACAAGAGTATCCATATGTGAAAAAGATGTGATTCCTTAGACTTTCCACTAGTTTTTAACTAGGTCTATAACACAAAGCAGCAAAATTTGGACCCAAAGGATACCTGCATATGGGTGAGGTATGAGTGGTACACCAGCCAAGCTATTCTCAAGCACTGGAGGCAAGAACCCAGGTGTTGAAAAGACAGACAGAGCAGAATAGGTCAGGGGAAGATGTGGGAGAAAGCTGATATTCCCTGCGTTTTAACAGCCTCGACTCTGAAAACACAGCCAGAGGACAGAGCAGCACAAGCTAGTAAGAGTCACAGACTTTAAGTAAAGCCCTTCTTCTGCGCTAGGGAATGGACGATCTCATATATCCCACCATTTACAGGGAGATTTAGTTCTTGGAATGGCACCTGCTTTGCCTCATCCATTCCAATTTCCTGGGGTGGACAGATGCGGTTCACTGGTCTGCAGTTAGTGTTTTAGTAAAAGTCTCTCAGGAGTGAGTCCCTCACCTGGCTGAGGTGAGCCCTGACCTCACCGTAATCAGTAGAAAAGCCCCTAGTGTTTGTGATTTGCTACTGTCGTCGCGGTGACTTCAGATGTATTCATTAACAAGTTTAATTCTAGGTAACAGGTTTATAATGGCTTCATACATATTTAATTTGTACTATTTTTAAATAAAGATAATGTGTGAATTCAATAAAAACAGCAGTAAATTGCAAGAAGTAACAGAGCCTTGGCTCGCATGAAATTGGCTTCAAAATGATAAGTGACTATTTAGCCGCATGCATGAAAATAATCTGTGCCAAGAGTTTTGGTGGATGCTAGCAGCATTGAGGTTTCCAAACATTTTCAACTCCAAATAGTATAAAACTATCCAATTCCCAAGAAAGTAAATAGAGAGGAACTTCATGAAGAGAAAAAGAAAGGCTCTGAATTCCTTCAGGACATTTTTTTTTCCTCTGATGCCAGCCCTCTGCCACCACCCAGCTTTCTGTGGTCCTTAGAGTTAGCCTATTTTTAGTAGACAATGGTGTGTCTTAGCCACACATCCTGCACTTTTCCCCGAGCAATGACTGTGGAGTCTTCTGTGAATTGTTTAGCTCTTCATTATCCTTCCTTTGAATGGCCTGGGAAGTGATCTTCAGCGCTTGGTGACCTGGCAGATTGTTTTGTGTCTGAGATGTTCTAATTGCTGAGCCCTTTGTGCACAGCAGCTCAGGATTCATCTTCAAATACTCCTTTCTTCAAATCCCCTATTTGCTGTTGTAGGGCAGAAAAAAAAAAAGACACGGATTTGAGAAAGAGGCTGTGGGTTATTGAGAGAAATAAAGAGTCTTTGCAACATCTCCAAGGGCCTTTAGTGTAAACGTGGATTGATAACCTGGTATTGCTATAACCTCGACTTTGGTTTCTGGAAGTTCCACTCCAGACTAGAGACAGGCAGAACACACGAGTTTTACGTGGTATTTCCCATTCAGGGACTCCTCTGGCAAGAGGGGGTCTTCTCCAAAGAACAAAGGCAAGAAGCAGTCTGAGACCAGGAAATGTGAGGGAAAGAGTGAGGACGAAATTAGCATTAACTGTGTGTTTCCCTTGCTTAGAAGAACCGACAGCCACTATACAAAAACAAACAGAAAATAGTAATTTAAACGGCATTATCTCTGTATGATTATATTTAGGAATGGCTTATAGTCCTCCATTTTTCCCTTTTTTTTTTTTTTTAATTTTCTGCAATGGACACCTCTTGTCTTTGCAGGGAATTCCATAGAATCCAGTTGAGAGCACATTTTTCTAAAGGAGAATAATTCAGAATAGACTGGTATTTCAGACTCAGATGAGATGGGTGACGTAGCCCTAGGATAGGTGCCCAGAGGGCCACTGGGAGAGCCTGGGGTAGATTCCTGTGTCTGCAGGGCCTCTTAAATGGTTAAACATTCTTTGTCTTTTAGGATTTGCCTGCCTGTGGGTCTTTCTCCAATGGTTGTAAACAAAAAAACAAAGTACGAAATTGCCAAATGCATGCAGATTAGAATGTTTAGAGGATGGGTGGGCCTTGTGTCCCCGGAGTCAGGATCGCATGGGGATTATTGAATTGTGGGACGGCCTGGCTATCTGGGGGTGGTCCGATGTCCAGTGACGAACAAGGTTTTCTCAGCCCACAGAGCCCCTGCAAGGTGGAGCTGCCTTTGGTATTAGTGGGATTTAGTGGGATTTGCTTCCAGCGAAGACAAAGGAGAGGCACCATGAAGGAGCTCTTCTCTCCTCTCCTGGGCTCCAGTCAGCTCCAGAAGACAGGAGTGCCTGTGTGGTCCACTTCCCTTCAAATGCTCCTGCCCAGTGACTTACTCTGCCTAGGAGCTGCCAGTCACCAGGAAGGAGCTGTGACTAGTCAAATGCTGCAAATCTCAACACATATGAACTCAGAAAATACAGAGTGTGGGTCAAGGTTACCTAGAGAGATAACAGGGATTTTTTTCCACCTTCCTATACCTACTCTCCCTCTCTCCTCACACCAATAAACTTGTGGTTTTTTTTTTTTTTTTTTTTGGTTTTTGTTTTTTTTTTTTAAATTACAAAGCGAAAGGAGCATTTGTTTCCCGGGGAAGGTAAAAGAAAATAATGATCCCAGGAAATTCCTTCTTCTTCGAGTTGCAAGGAGACTGCAGGCAGGCTGGGGCAGTTCGGAAAAGGGCTGCTTTGTTTTATCGTCCCTGGGGTCTGTTTTTCACTGTGGAGGGAGCTGTGTATTTTCCAAGTCCTGCTGGCAAGCCATGCAGTATATGTGACGCGCTGCCCCCAGGGAGGAGCTGCAGCGAGGGGGAATTGTCCCCAGGATGCAGGACAGCCTGTAACTCGGAATCCCCGTCGGAGAACTTTGTAGCTGTGTGTCAGTCAGTGGGAAGATAAAAGAGGCCGCTTCTTTTCAAGCAATTTGAATTCATTTCCCCATAATGAGTTGGAGGGAAGGGCAGTCAGACTTAGCTCAGCTCGACCGACCAAGATGCTATGGAGTGAATTTTCCAGGGAAGCCACGGGAGCAGAGCGCTTTCTCTGCCTGGCTACCATTACTACCAAATATTGACCTGACTTCTTGTCAGTCTGTCTCTTAGGGCTGCTTGTCCTGATGCTAGGGTCTATATTTTTGAGAATATAAGGTCCAATAATATACACCCTGATCCCAGGTTTTACAATAAAAGTCTGGGGTATGGCCCCCTAACACCCAGGAAAAGAAGGGGGCAGCCATGATAGCCCCTTATACAACTCCCCATCAGCTGACAAGTGATGGGTGCAACTATGAATCCATTTATGAGAGACAAGGTTGACTGTATAGTTCCTTACAGAGATAGAGAAGTAAATGAGGATGTGGTAAGTGATCCATTAGCTTGTAGACACCAGGACACCAGGCCCGACCCTTCTTCCTTTACCATTTTAGGTGTTTTTATATCATTATAGGAGACATTATAAATATAGCTACTATTAATTTGGAAAACAAGATCTCATGCAAAGACAGAAGAGGAAGAAAAGAAAGAGCTATTGCAGCCTTTTTGATGCCTTTCTGGAAATAAATGTAAATGTGAAAATGAAGGATTCTTAAAGGCGCATTTAATCTGGCTTAAAAGTTAACTGTGTGATGTTTGCAAAAAAAATTAATAATAAGATCTATGTCACTTTAAATTTTTGGCTAGAGAATGTATATTTAGGACATTTATTGACATTTCTGATTCTACATGATGTCATGGCCAATAAAGCTATTGAAATGTATTATTGGGACAGAGCCTTCCACAAGAATGGAGTTAAGCATGAATTTATCAAACTTGCTTTAGAATTCATCTCCCCTCAACCCTCATACAGTAGCTTATTGGATTTGTGTCTGATATCTAATTGGCTGTTTTCCTGACATAATGAATGAGTGTGCCTGAGACATCATGTCTATTGAGGTAACAGCATAGTGGTAGTTTATGTAAATAGGCGCCTCGGACCACACCCAGAGTCACAGAACTCGGCCCCCAGATACCCCAGAGGGTGAGCAGGCCAGGGTCAAGTTCTCCCTTGGAACTCTGCCTGACATCATCCTAAGGGAGCATGCTCATTCAAACTCCTTCCAGGGACATTCAAATGAATCAATACACCCAACAAAATGCCTATGGCTTTGGCATAGTTGAAAAAAATAAAATCCCTCTTTCTGTTAAAAAGGAGAAAAACTTAAAGCATTGAGCAACCCTCAGACCTTGTTGGGGGGGCTTCATGTCTGTCAGTCAGCCTAGAAGCAGATGTGTTTGAAGCTGCACTGGCTCCGCCATTCATCTCTTTGGAGTGGGTCCACTTATTTCTCTATGGCACGTGCTCAGCACCCATTGTATGAAAGAGCCACATGGGTTTCTGCTATAGAGCTTTGAGGAGAGCTAGTATTCCTATGAAGTTTAATAATCTAAATATTATAATGAGACATTCTTCAGTAAGTAACTGGCATACATAAAGGTTGCCTATGAAATGATTTCAGAATGAAGTTGGAGAATTATGTATACAGGTGTACTGGCTGGTTTTATGTGTCAACTTGACACAGGCTGAAGTTATCACAGAGAAGGGAGCTTCAGTTGGGGAAGTGCCTCCATGAGATCCAGCTGTGGGGCATTTTCTCAATTGCCCCTTGTGGGTGGTGCCATCCCTGGGCTGGAAGTCTTAGGTTCTATAAGAGAGCAGGCTGAGCAAGCCAGGAGAAGCAAGCCAGTAAAGAACATCCCTCCATGGCCTCTGCATCAGCTCCTGCTTCCTGACTGCTTGAGTTCCAGTCCTGACTTCCTTTGGTGATGTACAGCCATGTGGAAGTAAGCTGAATAAACCCTTTCCTCCCCAACTTGCTTCATGGTCATGATGTTTGTGCAGGAATAGAAACCCTGATTAAGACAACAGGGAAAGAGAAAAACTCTACAGAGCAGCTTCCTCCAGGTTCTATGACACATTCCACCTAAGGCGAGGAATCCCTTCTCTCACTCCCAGCTTTCTCTTGGGAAGCTTCAGGAGTGGACATGTATAAATAGTGACCGGTTGCTCCTCCATCTTCAGCCTCACGAGAGTCGTCTTCTCCTGGCTTCAGAGTCACATGAGTTTACTTAGTCCTGATACAGAGAACGGCCCACCGGCAAGCAACATGTCCCAACTGTGTGTTCTTAGCCTTATGGAATGATTTTTAAAAACTCAACTTTGGATAGTTTTCAGAGGTTTGGGTTTTTAGTTTGTGAACATTTGCCAAAAAAAAAAAAAAAAAAAAAAAAATCACATATTCTTCCAGTCATTTACTTTTAGAGAGATAAGGAAAGAAGTTTTTTAAAAGAAATTTGAAAACACAGAATCAAATTAAATATTGATTCCTTTGTCCATACGACACAATGGCATCTAGCTTGTCCCATGAAGCGAGAGAGATGATGGCAGGACTGGAGAAGCAGTGGGGAACTAAGGAAGTATAGTCCCTGTAGAGAGGGGCTCCAAATGCCACAGGAATGATGAAAATTAGTCAAACAACAGCTCAAAAGGACAAGATTACAAACTTGAGGGTAGTTAAGCCAAAATCACTCATCACTAAGGGATTGTATAATAGCAAACTTAACATCCATGGAGGGTCAGGAAAGGTCTTTATGTCAGTGACATTTAAACTTATTGGTACAGATGATTAAAGGCTAGCCAAGAAGAAAGACCCATAAGGAATGCATCTGTAAGGTTTGTAAGATAGATAAAAGTATGGGGTTGTACTAAGAAACAAAAGAATAGATCAACCGATAGATAGATGGCAGATAGATACAGACAGACATAGATAGGTAGATACATGCATACATACATACATACAGTCAGACAGACATAAATAGGTAGGTAGATAGACAGATAAATACATACATACATACATACATAGGTAGATAGATAGGAAGATAGAGGATACATACATATATATGTAGATATGTAGAAACAGATACATATGTACATAGATATATAGATACATAGATAGACATGTACGGAGATATGTAGTTACATAGATACACCCATCAATCCATACATACATACATATATACATACATACATACATACCTAAATAGGTGGATACATAGATACATACAAACAGACAGACAGACATAGGTAGATATATAGATAGGTAGGGAGAGACAGAGAGAAAGAGAGACAGAGACAGAGACAAAGAGAGATTTGAAATTTACTGTGAGCATTTCGCAGGTTTTATACCTAACATGAGGCCATGGGAATGTCTCATCACATCATCCCACGTGCACACACCTACAATCACACACGTTCACTATGACCTAATATAAAAACACCAAAACATATTAACAACACTCTTTGCTGGGGGCTAGATTCTTGAGTATTTCCTCATATTTCCTTATGACTTTCAGCTTTTAAATTTTTCTAAATTACAAATTCAGGAATTTTTAGATAATTCATTGATTTTCACTGGCATAATGTTTTCAGGAAAAGCCACATCAATTCAGATGCCTTCTGACCATGTGCAAATACATCCATCTAGCTGTAGCTGTGCTAATTTGGTAGGTAAAATGAGAGATTGCTCTAGATTTTATTATTTTTTTCATTTTCTAGGCCTTAAAACTTGATCTGCTATTCAAGGCAGCTTACGTATTATAGACAAGGCTTAATTGTCATTCTAACATTATGTATTTTACCCAACTTATTCTTGCATGCTTATGAGATCTGAAACAGTACTCTAGTTTTGGCTAGTTAAATATTTGCTCATTGTTGTGTGAAGTGTATTTTCCATGTAGAGCTGGAGTATATGTGTTCCTGGCCTTGGCTACGTCCATAAGAGACTGAACCTTACAGCTACACTGCTTCTGGCTTCTGAGACCCTTGTTTTCCCCCTGTATCTGTCTGACAGATCACCCGTGTGCTCAATTAAGTTGCTGGTTCTCACAGCTAAAACCTTTTCAATACTTTTATATCTTCAAGTAAAATTCTCCCTCGCCCTCTAGCTCATTGTGCATTGTAATTGAAGATCTCGGTTCTCATATGCAGATTCTCCTGACCGCATGTCAGATTAACGTGAACAAAATACCACAGGTTTGTGTAATGGCTTCTCTCCCTAATAAATTTATTGTGGAGGAATTAAAATCTTTAGATATGTCTCACCTGCTGAAATGTATCATCATTCCACTCATTTAAGTACTTTATATCTTCCAGTAAAGTTTTGTAATTTTCTACATAAAGAAGTCATATTTCTCCTTGAGGTTTTGTTCACATATTTTACTTTTTGTGGTTGTGTTCACTTATTTTTATTATAGTGTTAATGGATCCATTGGTGTCATGGTGGTGTTTTAGAAGCATGCCACTCTTAACACCAGCCTCTTTGGATGTTTATAAATCTCTGAGTTAACCATGTGCCTTAAAAACGCACTCTGGGTGACTTCAATGTGTGTTGGCAGCTGGATACTACTCTAACACAGAGTGAATAGTCATTTGAATAAAAAGATTTCTAGCTCAAGTCTTTACTGCAGATGTAACACATACAATTTACACATACCCCAAACAAAGAATCTACTCAATTATTTGTTCATGATAATTAGTTTCAGATTATTAAAATAAATCCAGTATGAGAAGATTGCAGTTCATATCTATTTGTATAGACTGAGACCACTAGAATTTTACTTTCCTAATTGTTTTAAAAGCAAAGAGTCAGATGGGCACATAAAAACTATCTGTAAAAGTATGCCCCTGGTATTCTGTGTCATAAAAATCAAGTTGGGGCTACGTAGAGTGAAGCAGAGAATGGGGACAACAGGGTAGAGAATGTCCCTGAATGTCCAGAGATTATACATAGCAATGAATGATAGAAAGATCAAGATTGTACCAATGCCTATGTATTGCTAAGAAAGCACATAGTGTCTCATCTGTAGCACGTAGTGTCACATCTGTAGCACAGAACAGCAAGCATCAGTTACAAAGGTACCGATAGCTTACCCAGCAGCCAGCAGATGCGACAGAGACAGAACAAAAGGCAACAAAATAGTAACAAGATAGCAATCTGTATCTTTAGAGTGTAGATATTTTAGCTTCCTTTCCTACTTTCTGATATACTTCTCCAGGGCACAAACACACATATACACACAAGCACATGTGCACATCCATGTATCCATGTGCATGCATTTGTGTGTGCACAGGCGTATGTGTCTGTGCAGGTACACGCATATGTGTATATACATCTAGGATCCAAAGGGAACCTCGGGTGGCATTTCTCCAATGATATGCACTTGGTTTTTTAGGAACAGGGTCTCTCCCTGGCTGCCTACCAAGTGGAGGCATCTGCTAGCTTTCGTATGAGCCACCATTTTTGGCTTTTTAATTTTTTTTACCTTTCCTTATTGTATGTGTATAACTGAGTGGGTGCCTGGGTGCCATGGTTCACATATGGAGAACGAACTCAAGTCTTCAAGACAAAAAGCACATGCCTTTACCTTTGACCCATATTGCTGCCCCATACCTGTTTGTTTTTTTTTTCACATGGGTTTGTGGATCAAATGTAGTTCTTTGTGCTTGCAAGGTCTTTACCCACTGAATTATCTACTAGCCCTTAATATGCTGCTGAATTTGGCATCCGCAGGGGTAAAAATCAGGGCTATCTGTGGAAAAGAGGAGGGGCTAAGAGGAGAAGAAAGAGAGAGGAGAGGAGA
>NW_022196891.1:85786378-85801378 GCF_008632895.1 Mastomys coucha
GTTGAAGGGAGGAGAGGAGGGGGGAAAGAGGGGGAGGAGGGGAGAAGGGAGGAGAGGAGGGGAAGGAGAAGAGAGGAGAGGAGAGGAGAGGAGAGGGGAAAGGGGAGGGGAGGGCAAGGGAGGGGAGAGGAAGGGAAGGGAGGGGAAGAGAGAAAAGGAGAGGAAATGAGAGAGAACTAGTCAGTAACAACGTTTTTATAGCAAGTTTGCTCCAAGATTTTAGCTATAAGACCTTAAAACCCAAGACCTTAGGAGCCAAAGTCTATAACTCATCGTGGTAGGGGCAGTTTAGAACCACTCAAAATTCCTCTTCATTATCATCTTGTGATTAAGTGAATCCCTTAAAGTCTCCCTTTCACTTTCCCCAATGACTGGTTCCTTTTGAGAATAGATCTTTCAATGCAAAGTACTAACTAAACTGCTAGGAACAAATGCTCCAGTCCTATCGTGAGTGAGTAGGTGCAGGCGGATCCCACAGCCTATATGTAAAGTGTGGCTTGTGCAAAATTAAGAGATAAAAGTCAATCACAAAGTATTGGCTATGCTTTACCTACTAGATATTAAGGAACATGGGGGAGGGGCATGTTTTAGGGGATTTTTGTTTGTTTCTTTGTTTTCTCCTGATTGAATGCATAGTCGATCAATGCTTTCAAGGGACAAAATTAACAATTGTTTTGGGTTCTTCTACAAGCCATGTTCTTTTTAATTCCCAAGACAACAATGGTATTCTATAAGTCAAATATTTGCTCCAAATCATGCAAAAAACTACCTTTCCCAAACATCCTACTTATCCCTGGGAAAGCCCTCAATTTAGCTGCCACCCACCAAGTTTTAAGTAAACTCCTGAACATTTACATTAAATGAAAAAGAGTGTTAGATGTGTTTGGTGCCTCGCACTGCCAGCTTCGGTTCTCCCGTCTCAGCTGCCTTATAAATCACGTAAATAAGTACAACAAACATTTACTGACCGATTCACTAATATGGTGGGCCTGCCAGTCCATCAGTGTGATGACAGTTTGAAGTTAGCCTAGGAAAGCTGAAAGTATGCCATCTGTCAACCCCTGCCTTCCATCAAGTTTAGAGTGGCATATCTTCCCTGGCGTGGTGGCCAAGGGTAGTGGCTTGTAGAACTTTAATGCGACTTCTTTTTGGCTAGCTCAGCATTCTTGAAAAAATAAATAGACTTTTCAGCCTGTGATGGAAAGGGTTAAATAGCACCAATTCATTACTGCTCACAAAAGGATTTATTTTGTTCTCATAAATCAGTTTTATTCCACATTTTTATTTTTCCCCTGGGTGAGCAACTCCAGTTGAAATCAATACAGGTGCAAGTGACACAATCAATCTAGATATTTGACTATGGATTAGAGAGTCCTCAGCTCTGCATTTCAGTCATTTCCTTTCTGATCATCTCCCTGGAGAATTGCATATTCTTATTGGCATCTGTGAGTTATGGATGTGTTTAAAAAGCAGATAATTGTCGTCATCATCATAATCACCCCGTATACCAGCAAAGGAAGCCCCCACATGAGCAGAGACGGAAAGATACAGACTCTGAATATCTCGCTGCCTCATTAAACTGTTGAGATCTCTCCATAGTTTTCTTCAGGTAAGGTCAAGTTTTAAAAATAACAGTTCTCTTTAACAAAAGCCTAGTCACTTGTAGAAACAAACTACATTCTTAGGGCTCTGTGAAGCAAGTGCATAAACCTGTCCAACAGCAGAGGTGTTGTCTATTTTTATACATTTATTTTAGAACTGTACTCCACCAACTTCTCTGGGTTAACAATGAGAAAACAGCTAAGGAAAGTTAAACCTCTCTGAAGGGATTCAAGCTGGTTCTTCTCATTCTATAATTATCCAGGCTGCGAAGACACCATCTGTGGGCCTCAATAGAGAAAGAAAGACAGTCTCACTTTAAATTGCAGAACCAAAATTGATTAAGTTGCTGCTCGAGAGGCCAACATTTATATAGCAGACTCTCTTTGCTTTACAAACAGATTTCTATCTTCTGACCTTTACATTCTCTTGGTACCGTATCAGAGTTGCCATTGTGGCTACTGGTTCATTTCTAAGCCAGTTTCTCGCACAAGTTAGTGGAAGCCCTTAGTAGCTCCCTTAAAAATACCTATAGCAAGGCAGGGGTTTGTTTCCTTCTTGGCTTCTCTTCTGAAATCCAAAGCCAGCCGACAGCAGCTCTGCACTCTCCTCTTGTGGTGGTGATATTCTGGTGGAGCGCAGAATTCTTTCTCTCTTGAAGGTATCTGTACTCTCCTTGGACATTTGAGCTCTCCGATACTTTGTTTTCCAGAAGTGACTGAATGCTAATAAAATTTACTTAATGTAGAAAACGAGGAAAATTCCCACCACTAAATAACGCGGGCTTACAAATGGTGAACTTCCTCTCTGGCCGTTAGGTCATGGGTGGCGTTTTCACGGGAGACAACAGACAAACGTTGAGTCTGTGGAGAGGAAGTACAGGAACAGGAAATTCAGTGTCTCAGCAAGTTTGACCGAAGGTAGAGGTATAGGCACACGGTTCCCCAGGCCCAGATAGGCACGCCAGACAACAGACACTAGAGCAGCCCCTGCGGTATTAGGACACCACTCGGCCACCTTGGACAATCACACCTCTGCTTCTGGAGCCTCCACACACAATCTTAAGGCTTTCTAGAACAATCACAGCCATTGTTTGTCTCCATCAAGATTTGGAATCCAAGATTGGAAACAGCCCATTAACGGGGTGAGGGCCAGAGGCCCTTGATCTTCCCTCCTGGCCTTTCAGTCACAACAGACCAGCAAGCAAAGTCAAATCCTCCTGGGTCAAAGTTCTATTCCTGGCCACTTGAGTCTTGCTGAAGGAGAATCAGAGAATCGCACTATAATGTCTCAGTCTTTTTCTTGGTGGATGCCGCTTACAACGAAACCTTCTGTCACTCTCTTTTTGGTTTTTAGCATCTAACTCATTTCAAATTTTTTTTTTTTTTTACTAAATACTTAATAGGGATTTTTTTTGTTTTGTTTCTATTTCCAGAGTGTCTATGTGATATTTTCTTTTATCTTTTAAGGCTCATATCTCCCCACCCCCCACCCCCCCAAGCTACACAGTTGTTTCGCGGTTTTACTTTCCTTTTTGGTGCCAGGAGTACCCAGCACCCTCTTTCTTCCTGTAGGTGTTTCTTGCTTAATGCCCGGGCAGCTCGGATGCTCTGAACTCAGCCTTCTCTGGCTTTCAGTTTGTCCTGTACTCACATGAACCTTGAATGTTCTCAAAGCCTTGTGCATTCTTTTACGTATCTGCAGCTTGGCAGGATAGGGGAAAGTAGAGATTACAGAAAGAGAACCCTGTGGAATTTAGTTCACACCTAGGCTGTGAATGCTCTGAGGATGCTTCCGCTCTGTGAGCTCCCATCGGGTCCCATGCCTGGACTCTTGTGTTTTCAGCCAATACGAAGATCTACAAGCCAGGCAACTCTAATGGCTTTTGCACCTCTGAGAATACGAAGATCTACAGGACAGCTAGCTCTGGTGGCTTTCGCACCTCTGAGAATACGAAGATCTACAGGACAGCTAGCTCTGGTCACTAGCAGCACTTTGGCTGTTCACTCTTCTGAATGGCAAGGCTAAGCATGTTCTCAGGATTTGCCTTAGTTTCTGTGCATGCTCTGTGAGTAGTGAGCAGTTGGGATGCTCAGCACAGAACCTCATCTGCTTTCACAGTTAGGTGTCAGAGTGACCATTGTTTTCCTTCCCTCTCCCTCCCTCTCTCCTTCCTTCTCTCCCTTATTCCCTCTCTCCCTCCATCCTTCCCTCCCTCCCCCTTCCCTTCCCTTCCTCCACCACTCCCTTTCTCTTCCCACCAACACCATCCTCTTTTTCTTTCTATAGGATCTTTCTGGATAGCCCCGCACCCCTGTATCTCACTTAATAACCCAAGCTGGCCTCAAACTCACAATGGGCCTTATGCCTCAACTTGTTAAACACTGGGATGACAGCATGTGATACCGTGCCTAGCTACTCCGCCCTTCCATGCTCTTCCCCTTTCCATAACTGCCCCATCAGAACCTCCAGCGGCCTTGTTAATGTTATTTTTGTTTTCTTCCCCTGTGGTTAGACATCTGGGAAGGGTGGGTGACTTTTGACAATACTGAATTCATCACCCTTTCCCCATAGACTTTTCAGAGTTCATGACCAATTTCCAATTCTCTCTAGCAAGATAATTTACATGTACATATTTCGAAACTATGTTCACAGACTGGAAGGCATATCAGCAATCTCCAGTTCCTGGGCTCGTGGCTTTGTGAAAAGCCTTCGTCTTATGGTAGTCAAAATCTGTGACTTGCTTCTAACCCATGCAATAGAAGAAAGAATGTGGAATGTGACCTCTGAGCTCACTCGATAAATTTGGAAACCTTCTTGCTGGGTGATGATCTCCGAGGCATTGTAAGAGGCCATACTGAGGAGACAGTCATACTGAGAAGACCCAGTCATATTAGGGAGACTATTATGAGGAGACCCATCTCTATTGGGGAGACCCACTCTACAGGGGGGACTGTCATGGGGAAATCCAGCCATACTTGGGAGACCCAGCTGTATTAGGGAGACAACGCCGTATACTGAGGAGATTTTCAGAGGGAGACAAAGAATCAAAACCCTCACTAACAAGCAGCCAGTGACTGACAGCAGCCTCTAGCCCAGTGCTCGCAAGAAACCAAGACCCTCAGTCCTGGCATCCATCTAGGTCCAAATACAACCAACCTATGCTGAAAAAGCATCTTTAGAACCTAAGAATGTGGCTTCTGCTCCAGCAGCATTTAAATTGCCTGGCTTTTGAGACCTTCAGCTGAGGAGCTGGTAAGGTGTGCTAAGACTTAGGGAGACCACGAGACCCTACACATGGGTGGCTCTGAGTTGCTACTGGTAGCAATCCTGGTTCATGACAACAAGGACCAAGAAGTATAAGAACCCAACAGCTTGGCCCTCAAGAAAACAGATAGAAGTGCTTGGGAAAAAAAAAAAAACATGCAATCCCCACCTGACGCTACCTCCCTAGACAGTTACCATTCTCAAACTGAGGACACGACGCAAGTACAAGTGCTCCCAGTAAAGTCTAAATTCTGAGCATGTTTTGAAACTGTAGTTGGGTGGTGGTTAGTGCTCTGGGGTCAATAATGGCAATAGGATTTTCCAATGATCACAGTGGCACAAAGGGTTAGGCACCTGTGGTGTGTAGGGAAAAGCTGAGCAGGGACTCTACCAGGAAACATTCCTGGTGGTAAAAGTAGCCCTGTGCATGCACTCTTCAGTGGGGAAGCTGGAAACTGCTTTCTGTGACTAGAATTCATTTGCCCAAAGCACCCTTTCATGTGTTCATTTGGAATTTGTTGTCCAAGATGGAGAGAAAT
Organism: Mastomys coucha; assembly: GCF_008632895.1. NCBI lineage: Eukaryota > Metazoa > Chordata > Mammalia > Rodentia > Muridae > Mastomys > Mastomys coucha. The sequence goes on from NW_022196891.1 coordinate 85,791,784, forward strand.
CTATCGAAGTAGAAGCAATGAAGTTGACTTTTCAGATTATATAACATAGTTTGACAAAAGCAGATCCCATTTTCTTAATCTCTACGTATTTTAGTAGGCTTTGCATTGAAAGTGGTTTTAGGTTCACAGCGCCATGGAGAACGTCCAGAGCATGGGCTTCAGCTTACGTCTGACGTCACTAACAGAACATCCACCTGGGAAAGCAGGACCGTGGAGCAGAAAGCCATCGGGGTTCTTGTTTCAAACCTGTCTTCCTCTGTTGCCTTGATGAGATGCTGTGTGTGTTTGTTCTATGGGGTAGAAGTGTCACACTGCAGAGTGACTCATTTAAAGAGCAATCAAAGAAGTAGACCTTTTATCTGATGGCAACTAATTAAAATTGCGTTGAATAATCCCAGTAGCAGTCAGAAACAGACCTGTCCTTGGAGGACTAAGTGATTCCCGGGCATGTTCTTTCTTCCTCTTTTGAAATGTTGTGTTGGAAAGAAAAGAGAACAGTGGGCAGAATGTAAAGTGAATAAATAATAAAATAAAATAAAACAAAAGGAAATAAACTTCACATATCTAGACACATGTTAGATTACTGAGTGCAATACTGAACTCCTTAGCACATAAATGTTCTCTTTCAGACTGACAAGTAATTTAAATTCAGTGACTAACTTTAAACACCGTAGGGGGTCACTCTGATTATTTCTTTCTATCTCCAAAATAAAATACTGCTCTTAATATGAAGATGTTATTTTTATAGATCCCAATAAATGTGAGTACATGGTAAAGGGAGGAGGGCAATATGTGGAAGGCTTTGGGTTTAAGGGGATGAAAGGGGAGGGAGAAATGATGTGTATTGTATATAATTAATAATTATGAATTATTGTAGTATACTATCAAAAGATAAAAGTTGTGTGCTAAAGGTACAGGCCGGTTGGCCAAGCACTTGCCTAGCATGCATGGAGCGCTGGATTCTGTCTCCAACATGGCACAAACCAGGCATGTGAATATATACCTGTGGTCCTCAGTAGTGTGGATGTGCAAGCATAAGGGTCACAAGTTCAAGGCCATTGTCAGTGACATCTCAAATTCAAGACTAGCTGGGGTAAATGAAACTTAGCCAAAGAAAGGAAGAGAGCATGGGAGATCTTTCCGTCTTCTGAGATCTTCTTCAATTTCCTTCTTCAGAGACTTGAAGTTCTTGTCACACAGATCTTTTACTTGCTTAGTTAGAGTTACACCAAGGTGTTTTATGTTATTTGTAACTTTTGTGAAGGGTGTTGTTTCCCTAATTTCTTTCTCCACCTGTTTATCCTTTGTGGTGGGACTGATTGCTCTGGCAGCATGTGTATAGTAGAGGATTGCAAAGTTGATCGTCAATGGGAGGAGAGGCCCTTGACCCTGTGAAGGTTGCGTGCCCCAGTGTAGGGGAATTCCAGGGCCAATAAGTAGAAGAGGGTGGGGTAGCAAGCAGGGGGAGGGGGGAGGCAACAGGGGTTTGTTGTTGTTTTTTGGTTTTTTGTTTTTCTTTCTTTTCTTTCTGGAGGGGAAACTGGGAAAGGAGAAATCATATGACATGTAAACAAAGACAATATCTAATAAAAACAAAATAGAAAGGAAGAGAGGGGGAAGAGGTTAAAGGAGAGGAGTGAGGTAAGAGGCACAGGGAGAACAGACTTGCTATGTAGCTTTCAATAAGCATTTTGTGTTGTCACCTGCTTCTCTCCAGGTCAGAGATTGCTGGTCCATATAAGTTACAAAATGAACCCCCAGCGCCTTTGACACCCCCTTCTACTCAAAGACCTATAGAATTACAAGACTGGGAAAATACACTTGATGGGTACAATAATCTAAAACAATATCTCAAAATGTCTGAAAAGTGAAGACGCAGCAGGCACCTCAAAAACCAAGAGCTCAATATGCTAAAATATACAGCTTTTGTAGCTGGAAATTAGTTAACACCTTTTCTACCTGCAGGTCTAATTGGATTCAGACAAGGGCCGGTGCAGAGCGGCACTGGGTGCAACACATGAAATCACCACGACTGAACAAGATTCAGTTTGGTTTGTTCGCTGTCATTTCTCATTAGAATCTCTTTCTGGAGAATGGATTCATGTTGTGCCGTTTTCTGTTCTTGTTACAGTCTCTGTCACATGAATAAGATATCAGGATGTTAATGCCTGCCGTGCTGTACCCGTGTGTGAGGGCACCGCACAACCACGCTGACCTTTGCAATATTATGGACTCTGATTGGTGGTTTGCCTCACCTCCTCCCTACAAGTTAATAAGGCTGTAAAAAGGAAGAGAACAGAAATGGCCAGCCAGTCAAATTATAGAATATTGAAAAGGTCAGAGCGGCACTGCACAGAGGAAAAAATTATGGAATATATGGTGCATTAAAATTTTTGTGACAATGAACATTATGAGAATGAGAAAGGATACCCACTTACGTGATTTCAATCAAGAGAATCCCATAGGATGGTATCCCAGGACAATAACCATCTTTACATCCTGAATCTGACATGCAAAAGCAACACCCACTTACACTGGGTCTTGCTGAACAAAATAATTGCATAGAAAATCTTCTGCCACTAAACAAATGAGTATTGAAGTTTTCTCCCTAGAAAACGTCCATTGACTTGGTTGGGGTTTTAGTGGGTCTTCCTTTCGAAGCAAAGGGCAGCAGGTGAACCTGTTGGTCTGATGTTGAACCTCGTGACATAGAGTTTGGCTATTTCCTCCTCTCTCTGTCTCTGTCTCTTTGTCTCTCTGTCTCTGTCTCTCTATCTCTCTGTCTCTCTCTGTCTCTGTCTCTCTCTTTCTTCCTCTCTCTCTCTCTCTCTCTCTCTCTCTCTCTCTCTCTCTCTTCAGAGTAAAGTAGGAAGATAGAACTAGATGATTTAACATGTCTGAAGATTCCTCAAAATTTGGAATATCCTGAAGTAGCTGGAGCCATGTCTTATTTTGAAAGATGGGTTTTTATTTTTTATATGTACACGTGTTTTGCCTCTATGTGTATCTAGGTACTGTGTCTGTACCTTTGCCTAGTACCTAAGAGGTTAGAAGAAGGTGTCACATCCCTAGGAACTAGTTATAATTACTAGCCACAAAGTTTTTATGTGATTGGGGATCCTGAGAAATGGCTCTGTGATCAGGAGCACATGCCGCCCTTCCAGGGAACGAGACTACAGTTCCCAGTGCCCCCCTCAAGGACCTCAGGACTACCTGCAACTCTAGCTCTGAGAAAACTGATAGCTTCTTCTTACCCTTTGCACATACGTGCATATAACAGCATAGAGAATACACATACACATGAAACAGTAATAGTAATAGGTCAGTTCTAAGATCTATATAAAACTTGTTCCCTCCTTGTGATGTAATATGCTTGTTTCCAGTCCCTGCAGCATGGATGAGAGAGACACAGAAGGAGAAAAAAAAACACCAACTCAGAAATCATGAAGTCAGTGTCATCATAGCTACCTACCACAGTTGTGAAGTTATTGTCATCATAGATACCATGGCGATGGCTGATCACTTACTTTGAAGTTCTTTCATGCATACATTAAAATTTCTCATATAGCAGTAGCCTTCAAAGATAGGTCTTGTTTATATATCAGCTCTGTGTGTGTGTGAGTGATATGTTTATATACTATACTCTTTCTTTATATAGCTAATTTACTAACAGAATAAACATTTTATAGCCTACATCCAGAGTCAAACGCTTTTTCAGTTAGGAAGCCACATGTGGTCCAGCTACTTTTAGAAGCAGAAGAAATGAACTGTGATCATTGCTGTAAGATTACCCTAATTGTTGGGGCCAGAGCAATGGCACAGAAGTTGAGAGCACTGGCTGCTCTTATATAGGACCCAGGTTCCATTCCCATTTCCATTTGGTGGGTCACAACTATCTAGAATTCCAGTTCCAGGATCCAATGCCTTCTTCTGACCTCTATGTGCATCAGACACACACATGGGGCACAGACGAATACAAGTAAAGCACTCATACACATAAAATAAATAAATCTTTAAAAAAACAGCATAACTACGGGTAACTAATTCAGCTGGTGGTTCTCAGATTTCACTGTGTCGATGAACCAACACGTCCAGTGATTTCTGCTTCCTGTACTGATCTCCTCACTCGGTAGGTTTGAGTGGAACTCGGTCATGTGCATTTTTATGAAACGTCTCTAAATGACTCCAATGTGGGCGAACCATTGATTATTGCTAAAAACAGCCCATTCTGCAAAGAGTCTGACTCTCCCGGCTGGTCTTGAAGTCCAGTGCCTCGTGTTAAGATAGATCAGTGTGGATCGGAGAGGCTCTGCTAAACATCACAAGGACTGGGGTTCAGAGTATGGCAAACTCTGGCTCCCAAACACAGAAACTTACCGGGACCCACACTCCCACGGTTACACTCACAGAGCATGGGCAGTCCGAGGGAGACCCAACAGGAAGGGAGGGCGGGGCGGTGGTGGACTGCTCATCACCTCAGGCTTCGCTGGCTTAGCTTTTTGAGACTGGCCAAAGCAGACCCACCTGTCCGGCCTACAGGAAACCATTTATTAATAAAATGTTTACAAGCAGAAGAAAACCCTAAAGCGCAGCTCAGTCCAGAGGCGCAATGCAGGGCTGTGCATTTTAACAACCCACTCCTTTTATCTGGGAGCCCAGAGTCATCAGGGTGAAAGAGAGAAGAGAGCATGGGGTGGCGGGATGGAGAAGGCGCTCTAATCTGTGGGTCCACATCGGGTTTTGAACGGAGGACTTTTGAGCTTCATGGAGAGTGCAAATCTTGGCCTTCACTCTCAGTTCTCTGAACTGAACCATGCATTTGTTGAGGCACGAGGGAAGATCGCACTCACTCGGCTGCATGGCTCCTGAAGATACACGTGTGCAATTTTTTTTTTTTTTTGAGCTGAGCAAAATGGTTATATAATTGCTTCCTTCTCATAATTATTGAGTAATTATATACTTCTTATAATTACTCAGTAATCATTGTTCTATAGCTAGAAACTAACGTTACAACTAATTGTATAATTACCATGTATTAATGTTGTTATATGGCAAACTTAAGGTAAAGTGGTACTTAATATATTTCTCTCTGCCATGCCATTTTCGGAGCTCCTGACAGGGTCTCTTTAACAGTTCAAAAAATTGCTTTCAATATGAATAAACAAACCTAATGCAAGGAGGACACTTTCCCCAGTGTTTTGAGCATAGATACTTACTCTTGCGTTCACACCTGGCTAGAAATAGGTAAAATTATGCTCTTATGTCATAATTGGAGAATTTTCTCGGTGTTTTACAATTCTCAATCTTTTATACGATGTGCAAATTACACAACTTCCTTGCCAGATGAGCATCTGTCTGGGTCTCGGTAGGATAAAGTGACCTTTCTGGAATTTTACAGCTAAGCTTGTGACGGCAGCCGCCTTCATTTTAGCCATTCGTAAAAATGCTTCCAAAGACCTGGGCATCCTGGGACTCGAAGCTGTGCCGATGCTAACCCCTGATCACCCTGAGACAATGGCCAGACAGTACCTGCAGACCCTCTTAGTAGACTTCTCGGGTACAGGGCCCACACCTTATGCTTTTGAGGAGCGCCAAAATCTCCTTGCATACACTTGGCACTCAGAGGTCTTCAGTCAAGCCACATAGCCACGGAGAACCTCAGAAGGATCCAATGGCACAATTCAGAAGGAAACTCAAATGGAGTGAAGCACTTAAAGTTTAGAACTCTGTGGTCACCGCGTTGCATATGTGGCAGAATAGAGTTCCTAGTTCCATCTCAGACTTGGCATTCCTCCATAAACTTAGAATACTTCTTTATTGAAAATGAATAGCAACTGCACTTCCCAGGATTCTGGTCCATTGACAGTGTTATTCTCTCTGGAATAGCCATCCCTTTGGTTGTACCAATTTTAAGACCAAAATGACAAATTATCATGTGGTCTTCAAAATTTCTTGTGGTCATAGAAGACACTTAACTATTCATACATGGTCAAAATAAAAATTTCAGCTACTTCCTTCAACCATAAATTATTATACATATGTATAAATAACTTTAAAGATAGTTTTGTATAGGCTTAATCTTATATATCCCACCAGTGTTACATGAAATGGCCACACCTAAGCAGTTATCATACTCCTGTTAGTCTTAGAATTTGGAATATTATAAGGTGATCTGTGTTGGTCACAATTGAACAACACCAGATTTTAATTGAGCAGCAATATATTTTGATGGTTAGCACATAAGTTAATAGCCACTGGGGAAACAGGATGCCAGGTGCTCACATCTTAAGGACGTGCCAGTTTTCTTGCATTTCTTTTGTAGGTATAAGTTGTACAGATCACATTTGTCTCTCGGGTGTGAATTGCATGGATTACATTTGTCTTGCAGGTGTGAATTGAATGGATTACATTTGCCTGTGAGTGTGAGTTGTATGGATTACATATGTCTTGTGGGTGTGAATTCCATGGATTACATGTGTCTTGTGGGTGTGAATTCCATGGACTGCATTTGTCTTGAGGATGTGTGAATTTTATGGATTACATATGTCTTGTGAGTGTGAATTCCATGGATTACATGTGTCTTGTGGGTGTGAATTCCACAGACTTGCATTTGTCTTGAGGATGTATGAATTGTATGGATTACATAGCAAAACAGGAGCGGCAATCCATATTGTCCTCTCATTGTAATGAGAGAGCCCGGTAGATTCGTTCCCAGGCTGTTGATCAGACTGTATACATTGACGGGCCACACACATGGAATACTTCTCAGCTATGTGCACATTATGCTCAGGAGCCCAAGAACACCAAATAACAGGCGGTTTTGAGCGGATACTTTATGCTGGATGCAGGAAGGAGAGATCTCAGCTGACATGGCAGTACTACGGTGACAATCACCACCTCGAGCTCACAGATCAAAGCAAGGTACTCAGAGACATTGGGCATCTTGGGAGAAGTCACACAGCTTACAAAGAAAGCTAAGCACAGGTTCTAAGCCTGGGCCTCTCCGACAGTCAGCAGGCATTCTTTCCTTTGCGCTTTGGCTAAGACCTGTGAGAATATAGTTTTATAAATGTTTTATATGTGGCCATTTCATGAAACATGAAACCAACCGGAGAAAATACTCAGGCCATTGCAGAAGATATCTGCTGAGTGTCATTTTCTTCTTCAATCAGCAGGTGACAACTACACCCTTCTCCGTGGTTCCAAAACCATCCACAGCAGCGAAGGAAACAGGCTCTGGGTGCTGGTGGACGGACTGGTTCCCTGCTCGCACTACACCGTCCAAGTGAATGCCTCCAACAGTCGAGGGAGCGTGCTCAGTGACCTCGTCTCTGTCGAAATGCCTCCCGGGGGTGAGTCTGTGAAGTCTATTGTTGGCTTTCTGATTTTAAACAGGAGGCCCAGGAACTGAGAGGCTCAGCTTTGCATGTTTAGGACATTTTCGTGTTTGAAAACTCCTTATTGATATTCTCTGATTACTTTAACGAGTCTGATTTTTTTTTTACTGTGTGTGTATCTGTATACACAGATATCACTGATGTCCATATCTTAAGAACATTAGTAAATTTTTTTGTTTGTTGTTTGTTTTTGTTTGTTTTCTCATTTCTTCAACTTGCTAGATTTTGTTAAACCTTTTCAGTGTTGGCAGCACACGCGGAAGGAGACAGGAGCATTGGTCCTCAGGGATGGCTGGAGAATTGTGGAAAGGTACAACCCCTTTGCAGAACATATTGGCACTAGCAGTTTTAAAATATGGGTCCTCCTGTAAGGGGCAGAGAGTGGCTATTACAGTCAGACTCTTCATTCGCACTCAGTGTAAACACTTCATTCCAGCAAACACTCTGTCCTCCTTCCTATGTGAAACCCAATGCATTCTAGGTATGTTTATTTTAAATATTTCTATTCAAAATTGGTGCAGTTTGGAACAACTGTAATTATTGATCTTAGATGGGCAGTCAGCTCTATCCCACGCCCTAACTACTTGTGAAGTCTAAGGGCTAAGAAGAAATCTCCCCCTCAGTCTGATAGTCATAGATCCTGAAGAGAACACACATCCAAAGGAATGAGACATTCAACTGAGGCTTGGAAATGCGGGCTTTCAGAAAATACTTCAGGAGAGTAACCAAGGAGATCTCGTGTTTGCCCTGCAGCCAGACTTCCTGGCATTGAAGAAGCCTAACCAACTAGGCGCTCCTTGTATGCCATGTACTCCAATATAGATTGTCCTCCGTTTATGGCAATGTAACTTGAATTCACAAAGAAGCCCATTTCATACACTGTCCATGGTGTAGTTGAGCCTGTGTTCTAATACGTTCTTTTCTGTATGTGATAATGACTCAGTTAAAATAGCCCATGCTTGTTGCTCACACAGTACACACACAGGGGTGTGTTTCTCAATACAAGGATCAATGTAACAGAGAAATAAGCCATTGCTGTATGAGGTGTGGGGCTGAGCTGAGACCCACTGTGAACTGAGACTCTTCGGAGGTTTGCCCCATCTGGGATCAGTGTAAGCAATGAAAGGAAGTGCCCAGAGGTCCCGATTTGAGAGGCGACCCTCCACCCAAAGATGAAGCAGTATCTTTGGAGACAGAGCGTTTGCCACTTTATTGCCACCACCAGGACTTCCCTTCTCCCATCGTTAGGTTGTTGTTGATCACAATTAGGAAACTTATTGCTTCGAAATGATCTCTTTTATGACCTTGTGGCAGTTTAAAGGTGACACCTCATTGATTAAATAGGTTTTAGTTCATGCTTCCTTTTACTTAATGAGCTGAAAACGGATTATCATGATTTACACATAAAAATCATGCCGAAAAGCATGTGGCATTCAGTGGAATATGTGTGTTTAAGTAGAATTAAATTAGTGCTGAGAGTTATTAAAGAAGTCTTGCATGCCTTCCAGCGAGCCCCGCTTCATACCGAAGTGGGCAGTAAATGACGCAGCAGGCAGGAGGGAACCAACTGGCAGAGGCACTTCTGTGCTTTCGTTGCTCTCCAGTTGTGTTTGGTGGGTGCAGCCACTGCCACATCTCTGCTTTCGGTGGCCCACGGTCTATGGTGATGCCGAGTTCCCAGTGTCTTTCTATGCTGGATGTGAGGTTTGTAACAAAGTAGCCTGAGCTATGGTTTCTTTTCAGATACATAAAAAAATATCATTATAGGAAGTTTAGGGAGTTGGGAGGATGCCGATGGCTTTCCTTTACCTAGGGATTGGCTATAAAATACTACCTGGGGAGAGGGAGGTGGCTCAGCATGTGAAAAGGGAAAATGCCATTGGTTTTCCTTTCCCTAAGGTTGGCTATCAAATATTACCTGGCAGGCAGGGCTGGAGGAGTGGCTCATCATGTGTGAGTGCTTAGTGCAGAACCGTGAGGACCTGTGCTTGATTAGTCAGCTTCCATGTAAAAGCTTGCGCGCATGCCTAAAACCCCAGTGCCTGGATGTGGAATGCGAGGCAGTAGATACATCTAACTGACCGCTTACCCTAGTACAAAAGAGTAAGACCAAGGCTCAACAAACGATTCTGACTCAGGGAAATAAAGGGGAGAAGGTTGTAGCGAGATACCAATGTCCTCTTCTTGTCTCCACACAG
>NW_022196891.1:85806378-85832635 GCF_008632895.1 Mastomys coucha
CATTAACTCTTGAAGTCTTGAAGTCTCAGTATGTCTAATTCTTTGTGTTGGCCACCATTTGCAATGAGTTATTGCAACCAAGAGTTAGACAAGTCATTGAGAAGAACACTTAAAACAGGACTTTAAAAACAAAACAAAACAAAACAAAAAAGACAGGCTGAATATAATTGAACTCAGAGCCTATACATAGTGCATAGTACTATGTATATAAGTATGTAGCAATATTGCATGTGGCTAAATATTTACCCATAAGGTTTTTATAGAGCCAGTGCAACTAATATTAATATTCCATGTGGCTAAATAGTTACCCAGAAGTTTTATAGAGAGCCAAGTTACTGTCTTAAGGTGATAATTTGTCATTTATAAGTATAATATCTTTACTCCAAAAGCTATACCCTTAACACATAGCTTTTGAACCCCACATTTGAGGTTAAGCAGAACAAGGAATAGGAGAGGTGGGTCAATTGTTAAGAATGCTCACTGCTCTTTTCGAGGCCTGAAGTTGGGTTTGTAACTCCCACCTGGGGTGGCACTCAACCACCTGTGGCTCCTGCTCCAGAGAATGTAACACCTTTTGGCTTCCATGGGCACCACACACACCTGTGCTTGCATATAAGTGCACCGCACACACCTGTGCTTGCACATAAGTGCACAAACACACACATACACACACACACACACACACACACACACACACACATACACACATGCTTAAAAAATTAAAAATAAAGTCTTTAAGAGGGAAACAAAGATATAACGATAATTAGGGTGAATCTGATCACAAGATTTTTTTTTTCCTGTTTTCACAACCTCACGTGGTTCTGACAGGATAGTTTGACTAAGTCCTAATCTTACATTGCATGAAACAATTAATTTTTATAGAAACAAATCTCCGCTCTCCCCATCATTTAGGTGATATTTAATTAAGTTATAAAATGACACTAAGGAGCACAGCCGACATTAACATGTTTGGTAAAATAAAACTGCCTCATGGTGAATGTGGACTTCTATTGGTGTCAGCGGAGTTTTGCCTCTGAGCTCAAAAGATAATTAAATATCCCTGTCTGTGCATTGCTGAAAGATGGGAAGCGTGTAGCATTGCAGAAGAAATGGGAAGCATGTATTAATCAAGAAAATCAGTTAAGGGGGAATGAGAAGAGCTCCTGCTATTTAGGAGAAGGAAGTGAGCCCATGGTGTTGGGACAGTCTTCTCTCAGAACACCCACCCTCCAGGAGAGAGGGACAAGTCAGGGACACACTTAGCTCAGGCCATGGCAAGTCATGGCTCTGCCTTAAAAGAAAAGGGAAACCATAGATATTCCCTTCAGTTGACCAGGACCTGAGTCTGAGACTCTAAATGTAATTTGTTCACATGAATCTGTTTTCTCCTTCACTTAAAAAAAAAATGTGTTTGTTCATATTATGTGGGAGGTTGTACTTGCAAGGGCACATTTGTGGACGAGACAACAGGGGAGCCAGTTCTCTCCATCCACCACGTGTGTGGTACCAGGAAGGAGTGCAGACAGTCAGGGCTGGTAGAAACTGATTTTACACACTCCCTTCCTTTGCTTTTTTAAAGAAAAGATTGAGATTTATTGGGTTTTTTCCTACATTTTAATTTCAACCCAAACCTCCTTCTAAGGCCTGGGAAGCAGACTGTAGATCTATAGCCCTCTTGACTATCTGTTTCACGTCAGGGAGCCACAACAATGTGAGCCTAAGGACTTGCATGCCTGTCGGCCTTTCTTCATCATAGAACAGCAGGCAACTTAAAATAACAATAATAGTAGTAATAAAACTAATAGTCTTTTTAAAAGGTAGGATTTCCCTTTCCCTGCTCAAAGAGCTCCTCGGCTGGAATTTGATGTTTTCTTTCTGATACCCAACCATCCGACTTGATTTATTTGCAAGATTTAAGTAGATGCTTAATGAATGCAAAAATGTCTCTACTTACACACACAAGGGGCCACAGCGTGTCTTAAAAGCTGGAAGAGTGTGAAGAGATGGAATTAAAAACATAAATGAACTTGGAGTTATAATGAATGGGCCAGTATGGCGTATTACAGGGCTCAGAGAGTGAAGGGAGATTGAGATTCACCGCCTTTTGATAATATAAGAGCCTCAATGAAGATCTAGGGTAGAGTTGAATGGTGTTCTCTAAAACAACACTCTCCCACATAAACAGATGGCTTGTCCATGCCTCCAGTATATTAAAAAACGCACAATTTATATTACACCCGGTTCTTATGAATCTTCGGAATAGTTGTGCATAATGTTTTCCTTCTGTGTATATCTTCCGAATGTGCTGCCGGTTTGTTTTTTTTTTTTTTTTTCTCCTCCTGGGGAAAAAAAAAATCTCAACCCATGGAAGGTAATAAAGTGTGTGAACTCAGCCAATAAAATGCATTTAAATTCTTAATAAAACAGTGTGCTTTTCAAAACACACTCTGCCCCAACCTAACTTTATTCATGTTCTCTCCTAAGTGTTTAGAATAGAGCCTTGGTGTTAGTGTCTGTCTTAAATGTGTGCTCACATACTGTGACTCAAATTCCTACCTTTGCCTTTCTGCAATGGATAGTTCCTGGTGGGGTAGCTGTGGGTGTGTGTCTGCATATGTGGACACCCCCACGCACATTTATAGAATTAAGTTTCCTGAGCCAAAGAAAGGGATCTATTTCCCGTTACAGTTTGTGAAGTTTTCTTTACTTTTTATGCTGATAATCTTGACAGTGAACTTGCTGCTTATAAAAACACTTTAGAATCGGCACAAACTTCTGAGCCACGGAGAAGAAGGGAGAGAACTTTGATGTGCAGTTAGCAAGCGCCCAACAAGCCTCCAGCCAAGAGCTAGTAGCCATGCACATTTGCATAGCACTCTCCTGTGGTTTACATAGACACACACCCCACACACAATTAAATACTAACTTTAGAGCATCCTGGGGCAAGGCAGAGACTGAAAAAAAAAATAATAATTAAATGAAAATCACATTTCTCCAGCTTTACCGAGGGAGAAATACGGGAGGTATTGCCTCTCCGAGAGTTTCATTGATATTAAAAATCATGTTTTTAAAAGGAAGAAGTACAATTCTCCTGTCTGCATTTCATCTTAGAAGAAAGGTTTATCTCTAACTTTAAGGTTAAAAAAAAAATCATGTCGATGTGACGGCTTCACTGTTTAAATGCTACTTGAAATTTCATTTGAATTCTTACAGTTCCCTGAAGAAGGGTGGCCTTTATTTCTTAGAAAATAATATTATTCTTTTCTTTTCTTTTTTGTCTTCAGAGAGAAACTCAATATCTGGCTTGCATAAAATCCTAGGAGCATTTACCCACCAGTAGACATATTCTTACAAACTGGGGCAATCCTTAATAAAGCTGAGACATTTCAAGGACTCATTCCCACTTCTTCATTACCCGGATAAACAGTCAAACATTCCCTTTCATTAGCTCCATAAGTGGGAAAAGACCACCCTGACCTGAAGTTTCAACAGTTCATTCCTAATGCGAAGTCGACCATAGTGGACACTCCTTCCAACCACTGTGTTACTCTGATTACAAACTAATTGGTACAAAGGAAACTTCAGTGTGCAGGTGGCAATTGTCCAACCAAAAAATTGAAAGCGTGGAGTGCAGGCTTTCCTAAGAGACGGGCTGACTGATGCGGGGAGCCACACCTGGTTCTCATACTTCAATGATTGCTTTGGGGGCTTTACACTGACTTCCGTTCTTATTGTAATGGATGATGTCTTATCTAGCAGAATACAGATTCGTGGAAAAGGAAAAAAATGGCTGACTGGTGAGGGGTACAGAGAGGAATTGGAGCTGGTCTTCTCCCTCAGTTTCTCAGCATGTGCGCATGTACAGGGATGCTAGGCACACAATATGCGCATGTACGGGGACTCTGGGCACACGATGTGCACGTGTACGGGGTCTCTAGGTCCATGATGTGTGCATGTACGGGGACTCTAGGCACACGATGTGCGCATGTACGGGGTCGCTAGGCACATAGCCCACCTGATCTGTCACTTTCTTCAGTTTCCAGTACTCCAGGGTCAACTGTGGTCTGAATTGTTAGATAGAAAGTTCCAGAAGTAAACAGTTAATGAGTTTTAAATCACGGGGTCTTCTGACCAGCATGCTAAAGCCTCAAGCTGCCTCATGCCATCTTTAGTCCACGGTTTTCATGATGTATATTGTTCTCAGTTGCAGTTCTCTTATTACCAGCTCAACTGTCCCATTCTCACGGGGCTTATGTTCAAGTCACCCATATTTTATTCAAGGTAAAAAGTAGGGTTGCTGGCAATTAGGGTATGCAGCATCAAAGGTGTAATGTTCTTTCTTTAGGAGAAAAAAGGGAGATATCACCATCTTAATGTGTAAAGAAAAAAGGAGATACGCGCTAAAATCTATGAAAAGAACAATCAGACGATTAGGAAGACAAGAAATCCCTGCAGTTTTGCTGTACGTTGGTTTGCACTCCCTGGCTGCATTTCACTTAAGCATTCAGCTTTGTAGAAGATGAGGGTACAGATAAAGCGTTGTTATATAAGTCCTGTAGTCCATGGTTTTAATTATCTCCTGGTGTATCTCAGACCTGTTGCTCTCAGTGAGGGAGGACAACAGTGTCATGTTCTCGGGGAATGATGGTGGCTGCTTGTTTTTCACTCCTGCGCAACCTGCCTTTACTCTCCCTGTGGCTAGACCAATATAGTTTCCCTCTCAGAATGATGAGAGGGAAGGAGGGGTCCTCCCTGGCTCAGAACGCGGGCTCCATGGCTTTGTTTCTTGCTGGTCCCTTTCCCTCCTCACAGAGGCGTGCCTCCAATCCCAACCAGTGGATCCTGGGAGGGGAAGCCAAGGAGACAATGACAGCCAGGAACCTCAGGCAGCAGCAAGAACAGACTTTGGAAGCGGGCTTCAGTGAGACAACTCATTTTAACTGGGGGGAACAAAGGCTATTTAAACCTTCGGGAAATGGGTAAGGGCTTTGGGGTGAATGGACAACATTGGCCAGGTCCAGAGTGCGAGTGCCTGGGATGCCTCATTTGCATAAGGAGGGATTCCAGGTCCTGCTGGACCTTACCTTATAAGGAGAAAGGAACTCTAACCCGCATGCAGGCCAGGAGCATGGGAGCAATTAACTCCTGCAACTCTCAGGATGACGTTTCCCAGGGTTGGACACACCTTTGACCCCATTCTTGCTCTAGGCATGCTCCACTAGTCCCATGACTTCTCATAAGTGATGTGTGTTTCATCAGAGCCATGAAAGAACACCATTCAGTCAGCAGAGGGACTTGCCATGTCACATGCTTACACCTCAGATTGTATGAATGGCCAGCTATTGCCCTGGGAATGGTCTGAAAATAATAGCCAGCACTGGAGAAAGCAGGGTGGGTCAGAACAAAGCATGGTGGGCTACTGAAGATGGCAGATAGTTCTGCCATCTAATGGCATTATTCCCAAGTTAACATAACTGCTAGCCCCCCCCTTGAGTAAATTGGTCTCTAGTCATTTACACCAGCCATAAATTCCTAGAATAAATTGGTCTCTGGACCAGCTATAAGTTCCTATATAATGTGTCCCTGACCTAAAAGTGTATGAGAACTGCCTGACCACTTAACTGCTGTCTCTTTGCTTCTGTAAAATGCTGGCTGGCTGCAAATGTCCCCAGCTGCCTTTCTGTATATGTCACAGTTGTGGGTTTTGTCTTTGAAAACTCAAGGAAGTGGAGGTCAAGGCTGCTTCCTGCTACTCTCTCCTTGGGACAGCCCCACTGGTGATAAGTAAAGACTCCATATAACTTATTTGTCCATCTTGTAAGGCTCTCTCTTTGGGTACTCCATAATAGAAGATAGGTTGGATGCTGGTGGTAGCACTGGCCAGTTGGATCCAACACTAGTGAAGACCAACTCTTTGGAATTTTTCTCTCATGGGAGCCAATTAGTTCTTTTCATGATCTAAGTCTCTGAGTTGGGCTTTACCATCTGGAAACAATATGTTTGGAGGGATGTGGACAAAGAAGAGAACAGCTCCCTCTTTCTTCTTGCAAACTATACCAAACTGGGGAGCTTCGTACTCGTGCCAGCTTTTGTCTAAGCTCTCAAAGGAGGAAATTTCCAGAAGCAAACCCTATTCAAAGTAAAACAATCACTTCTAGGACTATATGACTGCTGGGTACCCATGTTCCCTTCCCCTGGGGGTGCTCCTTTGCCCTGGAGTGCTCCTTTTGTCCTGGAAGTGCTCCCTTGCCCTGGAGGTGCTCCTAGAGCCACTGCATCCCTAGTCTCCTGAGAACCCCTATCTCCACTTAGATGTTGCAGCACTAAGTTTCACCAACAACCTTTTTCTCACCAGCCCCTAGTTTTGACATCAATGCTTGCTTGTCTTAGAGGTGTGAAGAGATACCCTGACCAAAGCACTCTTATAAAGGAAAACACTTAGTTGGGGGCTGGCTTGGACTCTCAGAGCTTCGATCACCTGAACTCCGAGGTTCGGGTTAACAGCATGGCAGCGTGCAGGCAGACATGGTACTGGAAGAGCTGAGCAGCTGCTTCTTAATCTGAAGGCAGCGGAGATGAGACCGTCTTCCAAACTGGGTGGGGATTGGACAGAGAAGGCCTCAAAGCCCACCCCCACAGTAACACACTTCCTCCCACAAGGCCACACCTCCTAACAGTGCCATGCCCTAAGGCCAAGCATTCAAACACAAACAAGCATTCTATGGGGCCATGCCTGTTCGAACCAGCACAGGGCTCTCCTCTGACTTGGGCTTCTCATGGCAGACTTCTCAGCCCCATCAGTGCCCCTCCACAACAAATTCCATCCCAAACCTGGGAAGTGTCATTACCTAAGAACTTACTCCACATCCAGACTTTTTCTTTGTTTTTCCCTGAGTATGTGTATGTGATGTGTATCTACAGGTGAGTGTGTACATGTGAGTAGATGTGAGGGGAGTGTGCACATGTGAGTACCTGTGTGTGGAGTGTGCACATGTGAGTACATGTGTGTGTAATGTATACATGTGAGTACCTCTGTGTGGAGTGTATACATGTGAGTACCTGTGTATGGAGTGTATACATGTGAGTACCTGTGTGTGGAGTGTCCACATGTGAATGCCTGTGTGTGGAGTGTCCACACATCGTAAGTGCCTATGTGTGGAGTGTGCACACGTGAGTACCTGTATGTAGAGTGTGTACATGTGAGTACCTCTGTGTGGAGTGTATACATGTGAGTACCTGTGTGTGGAGTGTATTCATGTGAGTACCTGTGTGTGCAGTGTCCACACGTGAATGCGTGTGTGTGGAGTGTGCACACGTGTGTGCATGTGTGTGGAGGCTCCAGGGTGACATCAGGAATTTCTCTCAGTCACTGTTCATGTTATTCATTGAAGCGGAGTCTCTACTGAACATCTCATTCTTACAGCTAGTCTCCTAGCCAGTGGGCTTATCTGTCCACGTGCCACATAGATGGATAAAAATTCAAATTCTGTTCCTGTATCATGCTTGGTGCTTGTGAGTCAAGAGTTTTAACCACTGAACCACCTTCCCAGGGCCCTAAGCTCAAATTTTTCAGCTCCACCCTCCAACTACTAAACCAGATTTTCTGAGAACGAAGCTCTATTGTAATGGCCCCCTTTCTCCCCTATGCAGCCTAGTTTCTCCCCTTTACAGATATTCTAGTGTGGCAGCTGCGGAACTGGATCGTCTTTAAAATACCCAATAAGCAAGCATGTCACATGACCTTTTTCCCAATAGTATTCCACCCTTGAAGTTAAGGCACAGAACTCCAGCCGGTGAGTCGGTCAGCCAACTTTCCATGCCTATCTTACCTCCGAATATAGATGCTCTCTTCTTGGGGTCAGAGGCCTTCTGCACAGTGTTTCAGAGTGGGATGGAAACAGATGAGGTCTGCAGCTGGTTCCAGATGCTGAGCCCCACCTGCAGCCCTGGAAAGCAACAGGCTCAGTGTTTATGCATGGAGGAGTGCTAAGCAGCCCTACCCTGAGGATGCTGTCAAGGAAATTCCCTCTGCTCCTGGACTCCTTCACAGGACATCTGTTATCAGGAGCTTCGTGTAACTGAACCCAAGTCTCTTGCCCCTGGGTTTCCTAAGGAGCTTCTCGTGGTTTGATTACATCTTTATCCCGATCCAGGGTTTGGTGGCTGTAGGAGTATAAGAGTAAAGGTTTCTCCCTCTTCGAAGTTCATGAGTACAACTCCAGAGTCTCCTGATGTAATTACCAGTTGCCAAGACAGCCATTAAGGTGATGCACTGTTGTATTTGACAAAGAGGGGTTCTTTGATGCAGGGGTTATTTATACCATGGAGGTCTCTCTGGGGGCAGGCGCTTCTCTCTTACTTTCTTATTAGCACATATCAATTGTATAAAACAATGAGATTCATTGTGGTTTGCATACATGCATAAGATGCCTTTTGATCATACGAGAACTCAGTTCCTTCAGAGTCTGCGGGGAGACTGTCCTTCGACCTTTTGAGCAGTCACAGTTGCCTTGTAACTAGGTTGTTAAGCTACTATCGGAAGAGCCTAACCGCACAGACTCACCTGAGGTCTCCCTGATATCCTGGGCATACGTAGCACACGTTTTTAGGCTCTGCCCATCAACAGGAACCGAAGCAGTGACTTGACTCTACGACTGTGTCAAATCCAACGTAAAGCACATTGATTGGCTGAGTCACTGAGAGTTGAAATCCTGATGGTGGGGCGAGAGTGGATCCCTGAGTCAATGGACTAACTGATGCTTTTCAGCTTGTCATCTGAATAGTGAGGGATCGATTCCCTGAAATATATCTTACAAGCCTCACAAAGCAGCATGGTATAGGAGCAAGGGGGCCATAGTACACGTGTAGAAGGTAAGGCGACAACCAGTTTGGTCCATCCACTCCCGGGGTGGTTACAAAGAGGAACTTACCACCAAGGAGCTAAACAGCCTCTTTCACATTCACCCATGAACGTCTACCACATACTTGAATTAATCAAAACATAAAACAAGCCTGGAAAGATGTCTCAGCCTAAAAGTGTCTGCCACCACACAGGCCTGGCCACCTGAGCTTAATCCCTAGAGCATACATAATGGTGGGAGAGGAGAGCCAACTCTGCAAAGTTGACCTCTGACCTCCACAGGAATGCTATGCCTCACATGCCCACCCACATACACACCATACAAAATACACCGAATAATACACTACATTTGCAACTTAAAAAAAAAAGTATTTTAAATTAAACATAAAAAGACTTAAAGCCTGCTATAGACTCAGAAGGAGAGAATGCCAAATTGGCTGTCGGCTGCTCTGTTTAGGGGAGGTCTTGCCTTCTCTGAAGGTATCTTTTCTGTATTTCCAGCTCATGAGAGACCTCAGCTTGGAATACGCTGTTTAACCTTTGGCTTGTGTGTGAACATTTAGATTTTTTTTTCCCCTTCATTTTGCTGCTGCAGAATACACGTTCAGGTGTTGCAGTGAAAAGTTCGTTAAAGCATGTTCAAAGGCATTTACTCAGTATGCACGCGTCACGGGGGGCCACTATTGTTAATTACAAACTTGTCGTCTCATTGGGCCAGTATTAAATTTCAGATCTTTCTGTTAATTCTCTCCGGGTCACAGAGGAGATGAGTGGGTCTGATCTTTGGGTTGAACAGAGAGCGTGTTCTTCTCAATACATGCAATTTATCTCATGGAACTAACATCTAAAAAAAAAATTTTAAAAGTCTGTGAGAGATAGGCAGAAAGTGTACTTCTGTGATGAGTAATGAATAAAATGAATTTATCACTAAAGCACCTTTTCGTGAGCAATTTTAAAACCCTACAATCTGGCAGAGACTTTTTTTTTTTTTTTTTGCGATGGAATATTGTCAGATATTCCAGAATGCCCCACTATTAACAGTGCAATTGTTGTAAACAAGGTCATCCCTGGAATAGTAACATCAGTGCCCACTGTACCTTCTGGTCAGGTTCCTCATCAGAACCTGAATTTGGGATCTGGAGAGGTTAGTTGGTAAAGTGCTTCCAGGCAAGCAGGAAGACCTGAGCAGCACCCACACAGAATGTGGATCCACACGAGTGGATCTTCCTGCACAGCCAGTGCTACAAGAGCAGAGAGGAACCTCTGGGGTGTGGCCAGGCAGTCTAGCCTAGCTGGCATGCCTGTGCTTTCAGTGAAAGAAAAAGTACAGCGAAGAGCAACCTAGGAAGATACATCGATACATCGGGTTGACGTCTGCCCTTTACACTCCTGCATGCAAGTTTGTATTCATCAGCATACATGTGCATGCACACACACACATACACACACACACACACACATACACACGCATGACCAGAGAAAAGGCTTGACTGTTTCGGGCATACAGTTGCTTCTCATCAATCATTTAAGGATGTCTTTAAAATTGTATCTTTGTTAAAGAAATGGACCAGAGTTCCTGTAACCCATGGGATTCAACAGTGTTTTCACTTGTTTATGATCTTGGTTACATGGTGTTCCTTGGTGGGCTGGTAAAGGGCAAGCAGTGCCCACAGAGAGAAGACCAACTAGTGTGTAAGTGAGTGCTCAAGGTCAGTGAGAAAACTCAGCCAAAGGTGCTTGGCTCCTAGCCCAACGACTTGAGTTGGATCCCTAGAACCCACAGGGTGGAAGACATAAAATCACCCCGGAAGTTATCCTCTGACCTTCACACGTGCACCACGCAGGTCCCCTACAATCATCAGCGTCATCATCATCAACATTTTATAATATAACATAATGTAACATTTGATATAATATCTGACATAGAATACAATTTAATATAATATATAATGTTATATTTATAGCTATACACAGTAATTATTTAAATTTTTATGAATAACAAAAACCTACGTGGAAGAGAGGAGTGGTCTGGTTGTGGCATATTAAATTATGAGTGAGAAGTATTTTGAAGATCAGAGCAACTGTTTGGGAGCCAGGACTTGGGGGGTAGGAGAGGCATCGGGTCTGTTCGCCTGTCACATGTCTCTGCTATCTGTTCTCTCTGCCTTGGAAATCCGCACCTCACCCACAGTTTCTGAGTCTTGATGTTTAATTTAACACAAAGGTCTTTGAGAAACACAACAGGGGGTTGCTCCTGGTCGTTCTGGCATTGAGGAAATTGAAATGTACATGTTTTTTTCTCATTTATCAAAGAAGGGTAAGAATCTAAAGTGACATTTTATATCAAATGAATTATGAACTGTGTACTTTGTACCTAAGGGAACAACAACTAAATTAGGCCTTTGGATATGAAGGAGCACATGACAGACACACACAGAAATAGGTTTTTAATAAAACATACAGTAATTTCTGGAACTGTGTCTGACAACGACATGCTGTCTTGTATTGAAAGGTGGGAGTGCGTGCAGCCTTTTCAGAAATGTATAAGATTTAAGTGTATTTTAGAGATTCCCAAGAAAGATTAAACCGAAATTTCATATGGCGTGGGGCTTACAGCCTGGGGAAAAGTCTCAGATATCTTAGGGAATTTTTGTTTTGCTTTGTTTTCTCAATTCTTATTTTCTTAGAAATCATTTTCTTTTCTTTGAGAAGACAAAAGTGTATGTTATGTGTGGGAAAAGATATCCTATAAGATAAAAATTACTCCCATGAACATGCCACGTACCGGTGCCATCCTTTATCTGTAGCACCTACATGCAGACCAAGATATTCTCATTAATTTCCAAGTTTCTAAAACCACAGAGCCTGAGTCAGATCTCAATGTCCTGTCCTGTCCTCTAGGTGACCCGCATGCTTTGTACCATCAGTTGTAGCCTCGGGCTCTCTGTTTGTAAGTGGGAAGACAGGGCAGGTCCACACAGGAAGATTAAGGCTAAAGGTTCTCACAGCACAGAGGACGGGATGCGGTGAGCGTGGCCACTGCCTCTGTACAAGGTTCTGCCCTCTGTGTGTGAGAAGTGGCCACTGCCAGGCTGCACTGCGTTTGGCTGACAAACCATGTGGGATGCGGTTAGGAAGCATTTCACTACATAACGGAACGCTCTTGGGGATTAGGAACATGGTCTTCCAGGTGATACGGCTGTGCTCCATCTTAAAACACTATAATGGGAAATTTAATAGATCAGGTTAAATGAGCTTGGATAGGGATGGAAAGCAATTCTTTTTCAAAGATTTTGTTTATTTAGGTAGATGAATACACTGTAACCGCCTGCCTTCAGACACACAGAAGAGGATGTCGGATCCCATTACAGGTGCTTGCGAGCCACCACGTGGGTGCTGGGAATTGAACTCAGGACCTCCGGAAGAGCAGTCAGTGTTCTTAACTGCTGTGTCATCTCTCCAGCCCGGAAAGCAGTTCTTTTAGTTGGGTGAGGTGGCAAATGCTCATAACCTATGGTGTAGGGAAGGCTGAGAACTGAATACAAAGAGGTTTATGAGCAGCCTGAAAAATGCTATTTATTTATTTATTTATAGATTCCCCTTTTATTGAAAACATTTTTTTTCCTCACATAACATATCTTTATTGTGGTTTCCTCTAGTTCCTCTCAGATCCTTCCTGCCTCTCATCCAGATCCACCCCCTTTCTGTCTCTCATTAGAAAATGAACAGGCTTCTATAGGATAATAATATATGGAAATAAGACAAAAAAATCATGACACGTCATAATTGGACAAAATAAACAGAAGGAAAAGGGCCCAAGAGGAGACATGAGAGTCAGAGACCCACTCCTTCTTACCCTTAGGAATCCGGTAAAAGTGCTAAACTGGAAGCCATGATATACACACACAGGATCTGGCACAGAGCTCTGCATGCCCTGCGCCTGCTGCCTCAAACTCTATGGATTCATGTGAGCCTTGATTGTGCTGATACAAAGGACCTTGGTCTCCTGGTGTCCTCACCCCCTGTGGCTTGTACACTCCCTCCGCACGTCCTCCACACAATGAAGGCATTTGATAGAGACATCCACTTATGGCTGAGTCTTACAGGGGCTCTCATTCTCTGCACGTCGTCCGGCCATGGATCTCTGCATTTGTTCCCGTCCTCCTTCGGGAGGATGCCTCTCTGATGTGTGGCTGAGCAAGACACTCATCCCTGAGTGTAGCAGGATGTCATGAGGTTCATTTTCTTACTGTTTTGGTTTCTAACAGTAGTATTTGGTTTTAGACTTCGTCCCCCGGCTGTTGTCTACTCACAGAATCTTGGTGAATCTTGGTCAGCTGAGCAGTATCAGGTATGGGCTCCATCTCTTGGTGTGGGCCAAATCTGATGTTGATTGGTTACTCCCACAAGCTTTGCACGGCTGTTACACTAGCGTATTGTCCAGGCACGAGACTATTGTCGATCACGACATTTGTGGCTGAGTTGGAATTCTCATAAAGACTAAAGAAGGGGCTTTAGCAAGGAGAGAGCATTGGTTTAGACTTCAAAATTCCCCCGAGGATCTAAAAATACCGTAGTACTAATTTCACATGTAGTTTATATCGATGCTATATAAGGTAATAATTGTGGGACTGAATTGCTAGAAATAATGATCACAATACCCTGAGTACACACTTTCTTTATTTTCTCTATTTATACAATTAACTGTCAAGGAAGCTGGGAGTCAAACTCAGTGGGTGTTGTACTTTCTGGAAAACATGCTCAGCCTGAGAGTTTGTCATTTTCTACTCTAAAATCTGATTCTAGCTCTATGATCTTTGAGTTGAAATCAGTACTTGGAAGTCACTTGGTGTTCTCTGGTCTTCCTGCTCACTGCTGTCTTTAGTCTCCCTAAGAAATAATGTGAAGGTCATGCATGACCTTGTGAGCTGAGGCAAGCCTTCCTCATACATTCACCTGCTGTAACAAAATACCACAGGCCTGGGTGGCTTATCCATAATCTAAATGTGTTTCTCAAGATCCTGGAGCTAGAACATTTCAAGACCAAGACTCCAGTGGGTTTTATGTCTGGGGTGAGAATATTTCCCTCAGACGTAGCTATCTGCTCACTGGAACCTTCCATGACAGAAAGACGAGAGAGTGGTGGGAAATCTCTTCACTGAACACACTCAGGAGGCTTCTGGGGCCCACGCACCTGCCAGCCCCAATCCCTTGTGATCACCTCGGAATAAAGATCCTGATAAATACGCACAGATTCGGGGCATGATCAAATGAAAGCCACATTCTGTATATAGTTGGAATCTTTCGCTCCTAGACCTCATTGTGAGTTGAGTGATCAGACATGAACTTGACTATTCGATGTAATGGTTGTCATGATTAAGATGACTTTTTAAAGCAAGTTATCCTGATCCTTCAATCGTTTGAATAGCTTTGAAAATGCTTTAAAAATGACTTCATAAGCCGGGAAGTGGTGGTGCACGCCTTTAATCCCAGCACTTGGGAGGTAGAGGCAGATGGATTTCTGAGTTCGAGGCTAGCCTGGTCTACAGAGTGAGTTCCAGGACAGCCAGGGCTGCACAGAGAAACCCTGTCTCAAAAAACAAAAACAAAAACAAAAAAAAATCAAAAATTACTTCATCTTAAGTACTCGATTCCATGCTAAACCATTAGATTTGATGGTAAGATTAAAAAGGGTTTATTCTAAAATACAGCAGTGTCTTTACTTCTCTGCCTAAGTTAGGTTCATTTGTCTATTTTCATGTTAGACATATTTCAAGAAGTAAAATAAGTCAACACCCCTCTTTTAATTTTTTATTTTACTTTTTATCATCTAAAACAATTTTTAAATCTAAATATATTTTTAAATGCCCCCTTTCTAAAGAAAGTGGTGCGGACACAAGCCTGTATCTACTTTCGAAAATTATTTGTGAACCTTTTTAACTTCAATAACAATAAATTCTTAAGTATTTAGACTAAAAATAGAATGGAATTCTTCAACTAATATATTTGTTGTGTATGTTTTCAGCGGTTTTTTCAATGACAATAGATTCTAAACAAAGGGTACTTAAATAGCCAGATAATGAAGAAAGAAAAAATAGCAATACTGTATAGAAACTAATTGGATAAAAATTATGGTATTCAGAGTAATAGGAATGCTAAGGTAGGTGTTTAGAAATACTAAGAGGAATTCACATGTCAAGAGCAAAGACGTTAAGTCTAGTGTCTGAATCTAGCAAAGGTCTGTAAGGAAAAAAGAACAAAATTGGTTGGGTGATTGGAGACCCAGGGAAATTAATTCCTGTGGGTGTTCTGGCCACCCCCTTCAGGGTCACTAATTAGTCTAGCAATGTGACAGTTCTGCTCCCTAGCTGAACAAATAGTATATCTAATGAAATTCAAAAACCCCTACTTCATCCAGAGCTTTGGGGTGTTTCCAGTGTGTCTGATGCTGCCCAGCTGACAAATGTACTAGATTGTCTCCCAGAGTTGTGGGAAGCCAGACGTCTGTTTTCACGGCACAGAGAGGGCAGGGAGGGTGTGGGCTGCTGGATCCAGCGAATGTCTGGATGAAGTGGATTGCTTTTCCCAAAATGATCCATAGCAATTAGCATTCAGAGTCGTCTTTGTATTCTAGTGGCCTGAGCCACCTCTGCCCCCTCTTCCTGTATGATTGCCATTATGC
The DNA here is from genome assembly GCF_008632895.1 of Mastomys coucha. Classification (NCBI taxonomy): domain Eukaryota; kingdom Metazoa; phylum Chordata; class Mammalia; order Rodentia; family Muridae; genus Mastomys; species Mastomys coucha. The sequence continues at coordinate 85,821,921 of NW_022196891.1, forward strand.
ACTGTACCGGGGGACATCCTCATTTCTTTCCCATTCTAATTAAACCGCTCATGGTGAATACACAGCCCTGTCTACATATCACAAAACAATAATTACTGGAGCCAGGTGAGAGATGTGCCCATTGTGTCCATATTAGCTTGACAGATAATTTGTGCTAATTTTGAGGCAGTACTCTCAAAGCTCTGAAATGTTGCTGAACTCTTTAAATTCCCAACGGAGATATAATCCCGGCCAATCAGAAGCTGAAGGCAAGTGTTGAACCAACTTCAGGATGTATTCATGAATCGGCTCCAATGCAATCCATCCTGTCATGGAGATCATGTGCTTTTTTAATAAAACTCTTATAAGCATAATAAAATTCATCAACAGAGCTATTGCTGTGTGTGTGCATACATACGTATGTATGTATGTACGTATGTATGTATCTACGTATGTGGTATATGCTTGCATGACATATGGTATATGCCCACCTGATGTGTGCTTACATGCATAGACGCTGAGGGAAGTTGCCCAGTGCCCTATCACAATCTCCATATTCCCTTGTGACAGGATCTGTCAGTGCACCTGAAGCCAGGCTGGCGGCCAGGAAGCCCCCGTGGATCCTCCTGACTCCAGCCCCCACAGTGCTGGGCTTACAGACTCAGGCAACCATGCCCAGTCTTTTACATGGGAGCTTGGAATTTAAACCCATGGCTTCGTGTTTACGCCACGTGCTTTAGTGCCCTGAGCCCCAGACACTACTTTGGGTTCAGTTCTTCCTACACTGGAACAAAGACCTTGAAGAACTGTGGTCATTTCTCAGCATAGGATAAAGGCCACATGCATCCAGTTCTCTGGGGCTTTTCTTTCTGGGTCTCTCTAAACCAAAGATGCCTTGGTGGATACAGGAAAGCCCTCTGAATACTCAGAGATGGAGTGGACCCAAAAAACCCAGTGCCAGAAAGCAGAAGAAAGACATTGTCTCTAAATCTCTTCCCCCCACACACACAAAGGCTCATAAAGATTTAAATGATACAATTTAAAGAATTTTTTTTTCTTCTAAAAAATACCCCTTTCTTCCTATACTAATTCATTATACAATGTTTTCCAACACTCAGGTTGGTATCCACACTGCAAACTGTCCATTCCCCCATGCTCCTGCAAGCTCAGTGCTAAGGAAGAAAAGAGATGGTGACTCCTATGCCTAGGAGGAAGGCCCCACTGGCGTGGTCTAGTCTCTTAAGACTTCATAAAATTAAAAAAAAACAAAACTAAGAGCTTGGGATTTGCAGGCAGCTGCAAAACTCATTTTTCTACCTTGTTGGTCCTGGGATTGAACTCATGCCTTCGGGTTTGGCAGCAAGCACCTCTATCCACTGAGTCATCTCACTGGCTCCATGTAGAATTCTCATAACGATTAAATGTGGCAATGCAGAGAAAGCATTAGCCCAGAGCTTGGTTTACAAACATACCCAGTATTAGTATGTTTGTATTACTTCCATGTATCTGTCTTTATCTTTGAAAATCAAGATGACACCATTTATCAAATGGCAACCAGACATACTGTTTACGCTGTCTGTCTAGTTAAATAGCCACTTCAGAATCAATTCAAACTCCACCAAACTCTGAATTTTGTTCGGTTTTCAGTGAGAAAAAAAATCATTTGATGAGTTTTAGAGTTACATTTTTAAAAATAAACATGGTGTCTTTTCTCTGAGGCTTGAAGGCCTGGCCATCTTGGGCTTTTCCTTTAGGATTGAATCTTGGTGTAGCCTTGATAGATAAACCTAGACCTGCAGGACATTTTGCAGTAGATCAGGGTTATTCAAGCTTGATTTTACTTTATTTGGGATGGAAAAGGGATTTAGTATTAGACTAGGAATATGAGTTTGTGTGTGTTTACTAATGAAATAACAGTGCCACTGACTGAGCCTTCAGGAGTAAGATATTTTCCTTATTTGGCGATAAGGGTTATTATATAGAAATCAGAAAAATCTGTTGGCTTATTGGTCTCATAGTTTAAAAACTGAAATTATGAAAATTCAGATTCTACTTTAGACGATCCAACCTCTATACCTTGCAATGTCTACACAGCGCCTATAGAATGCCTATACAATGAGAAGCTCTCAGGACTACTGAGAGAAGATGTGAGAGTTGGTCACTCTTACACTGGGTCACCGTTTCTCACGACCTTGGCTCAGGACAAAGTGCCTTGCTAACAGCATCTGCTGTGGGTCTGGACTTTGTAACACAGTTCCCTGACCCTTCCTTACACTGTTCAGTCCTGTTTCCTGGTGGACTTTTCGTTGTTTTCAAATTCCTTGAGGATTACTAGGTGAGCATTCTGAAATATCTCGAGGGCTGAGGCTGTAGAACCATCACAGTGGTGAGAACTCGGGGAAGGGGCCCCATTTCTCATGCCAGCCCCCAAGTCCCATACAAAGCCCTTGCTCACCACAACTGTGCCTCCACCTCTCGTTTGCTATATCGTTTCGGTCCAACCCACGAAACCCTTGTTATTTGTAGGTGACCACAGATCACAGGCTCTTCAGACACAAAGCAGATGCTCTTCGAGCCTTCAGAGTTTTAAAATGCTATGCATGTGGGTTGGGGCTGCAGACATGGCTCAGCAGTTGGATCACCTGCTGCCCTTCCAGTGCGTCTGAGCTCAGTTCCCAGAACCTACACTGAGTGGGTTCAAAACCACCTATGACTGCAGCTCTAGGCGATCCAACGCCCCCTTCTGGCATCTGTTTGCATCTGTACTCACGTGTACGTAAAGCTATGTAGAGACGCACCCGTGCACAAATAAAATAAGCTTAAAACTTTGTTTTATGTATCCTGTACAGAAGCTATTTCTGTGACATATTTATATTATACATAAAACAGCACAGTAAATTGCTCTACGATACAGTCGCACATTTGTATATATGTGTACCTAAGCACATGTACATGATCACAAATTAAATCCACATTTTGAAAAGTCTATTAGGAAATGAATAATCAATCATAGCTCAGTGATGGAGGTTAAGTAGAACCAACTTTCTGGATAACCATGAGCCAACAGGGGTTTGAAGTGAAATGCTCCTCATTCCAAGTCAACCAGCAATTACCTGGAGATGTATTGATTGGGATACTCGTGACATTATTTATAACACTGAAAATACTTCGTTCTATTCCCTGTGGTGTTGGGCTTTGTGAGTGGAATATTCCCCATATAAGAAAATATCATTTGAAAGATCAAAAGCTCATTATTTAAAATAAGTAAAATGTAATTAAGATTTCATTCCAAAAAAATTAGTAAAAAAAAAAAATACTTACAGCGTAGAGAGTTCTCACTATACATCACAAAAGTAAATGAAGCCCACTAAATAACATGTTTAATATAGCATATATTATATATGTTTCCATGGGACATCATCAGTATTTGGCAAAGGGTATTTTTAGGGAATTTATGTATGGATAATTTCTTTTCATTTGACTGGTCATTTTAAAACTTTGTATTACACCTAGCACAGAAAAAAAAAAAAAGTTCTGCTCAGCCGTATGGAGTTAAAGTGTTAGTGTTGACTCACGTTTAGCATTGTTTTAAAAAGAGACCGCCACATCGCATCTGCTTTCCAATAGCTCTTCTTACTGCATCTCTGGAATATTCTGGAAAAAAAGTGATGGCCAGACTTGAGTTAAGATTCAGCATGGTTTGACAGAGGAAGTTGGGTCTTTGAGACAGAGAAGGTGTGTGTGAAAACACGGGCTGCTGGTTCCTGGCTTTGGGCTTCATATAGGTGGCACACCCTTTTCCTGACATTTGCAACAACTAGACACGGCTTCCACGAGAACTTGCTTCCGTGTGAACTTTTTTGAACTTTGATAGTCCAGGAGACGCTTGCTGGTATGAGGTAAGATTCCTTGGGAAGCAGAATAGCTACAGGGGTCAGGTAACAAGACGGGAACAGGAAGAACTGTGTAAGTCTATGATTCAAAACTGGACAGATGGCTCAGTGGTTAGGAGCACTGATTGCTCTCGCAGAGGGCTGCCCATATCTTATTGTGAATCAAAACCATATGTATCTCCAGTTCTAAGGGATCCAACACCCTCTTCTGGCCTCTGTGGGTATGGCACCCCTGAGGATACACAGGCAGACAGACAGACAAAATCTCAGACACATAAAAGTAATTTTTATAAAAAGAATCTGATTTGAACAAAAAAAAATTCAACCTTCCTTGAAGCTTAATTTTTCAATATTGTAAATGGTAGTAGCCTCGTGTATGTATTGAATAGATGTAGTACTTATTCTGCATTTACGAAGCCCTTACTGTAACAGGGTGCCTAATGGAGTAAAATCAGAGCGGTGTCCTCAAGCCCTAGTCGAAAATCTTACTCTGCCATAACCAGTTTTGTGATTTGAGATTAAGTATTTAACTTCCATTAGCCTTGCTCTTTTGATCTATGCTTCGAAAAGATAAGTCTGTGATTTTAGAGCATAATTCCCAGGATTGAAAATGATTACGCTAAGGAACCTCGCGTACAGGATGCATTTTAAACCCTAGCTCCGCTGAGGCTCCATGTGGCGGCGGAATCTGTTCACATCGGCTTGCTATGCTCAGTGCCGCTCTGTTTGCACATCCTTGGGCTCAAGGTTGGCTGTCCATTTGTTAGCACATCTGCACATTGCCCATAATTAATATCTTTTTAAATGACATATGGTTCCGTGACTGGAAATCGAGTCTTGCCTTCTGTTTCAATTTGTTCATGACTCAATGACTTAGTTTATGTGTCTGAACTTTAATTTTCCATCCAGGAAACGAGAATTTAGACATCCCTTTTGCCTTTCTGTGGCAGTTTCAGAAAGTGATGGGGAAGTTGGTTGGAACAGGTGCCAGGTTATCTAGCCGTGTATTAGGAGCACATGTCAATAAAAGGCCACAGTTTTATTTTATATTAACAGGAAAATTTACATAATTTTAAAAATCCCTCTACTCTACACTCTGAGAAGCTAAGGGTGGGATCAGAACCTTGGTGGAACCAGCATGAAACCAGGACCTGTGTTCAATGAGCACAGGAAGCTGAGGTGAAGCCTGACCCGGAATGAGATGGAGACCCTGATTAACCCAAACGAGCTACCCATGGCAAAGTACTCATGGCAGTGCCTAAATAATCCACAGCCCTTTGAATGGCACAGCGAAGCACAGAGTGGCCTGGATGTTGGGAACCTCTGAGCCATCATTGTACTGACTGCATACTTCATGGTAATATTGGCAACTGATGTCTTCTCAACCCAGAAGGTTGATGACTGAGTTCTCCTTTGCGCATGTTCTGCCTTCTCCTCCCCCAGCAAGAGAGACCTTAATGCAGAATAGTATTTAGCATCACATTTGTAAACGCATTGAGTAAAGTCATTGCAGCCGATGAACTCTCACCTGTGCTGTGACCAATGAGCGTGTGGCCCCCCACTGGGTGGTGGCCAACTTACCAGTAATGATGCCTTAAAGAAAACTAATTTCCCCCTACCTCAGCAGCTACCAGTCACCAATAGTTAACGTCACTCAGGGTGAGACTTCATGGCCACCTCCCGTCTCCTTGCTGGGATTTTGTCTGACCTGGGATTACGAAGGCTTTACATTTCTGTGATTAAGCTGGAGAAATGCAGTAAATGATGGGCATAACAGTAGCCCACCAGGAGTCAGTTTAGAATGCTGCCCACTTAGTCGAGTGACAGTAGTGGGTGATCCACTGGGACTTTGACCTATCGAGCCACAGATTCTTGGTCAGGTATGTTTTAACTTGAGGAAGCCTTACATCCAATCAGAAAGTGCTTGGTCGCCCTGGACTCCCATGACATTTCTCTCACTTTGGCACCAGCGGGCAAGTCTCGGTAAGGCAGGCTTTACTGTGGGCGCATTGGTGACTTACTTCCCTCTTCTGAGAGCATGCATCGTGCTTTCCAGCGCTGCGAAAGCTGGCATCGTGCTTTCCAGCACTGCGAAAGCTGGGCGGGAGGGAGAAAGCTTCCAGGTGGACACTGGCTTCAGTTCTCCATGTTGATGACTCAGGCATGCGTTATCTTAATTTAGTGCAAGTTAACATAGGTTTCTTATTTGAATATACTCTTTTGAAACATAAATGTACACAAACACAAACACAAACACACACACACACACACACACAGAGAGAGAGAGAGAGAGAGAGAGAGAGAGAGAGAGAGAGCTGATAAAAAGTGATGTATAAGGGAAATATGGAGAATTCCTTTTCTCCTTATCCCTTCTCCTTTTGGTGCTGACAGACTTAGCAGCCACCTATACGAAGAACAACAAACCTTACACTTGCTGTGTACACGCAGCCCACAGGGTTCTACAAATGTGAGGGTAGCAAGGCTTGAGGGCATGTGTCACCTGTCTTGTCTGAATGGGGTGCTGAGTTTTCTTCTTTTAAGGCTGGGTCCAAAAGTCTATTATTTTTAAAGTTTAATAAAATCATGTATTCCAAATTACACCATCTCGACTTGTTCAGTGTGTGATTTATTTATGGTCGGTTGTTCTCTTGTTCTCTCTCTCTCTCTTTCTCTCTCTCTCTCTCTCTCTCTCTCTCTCTCTCTCTCTGCCTCCAAAAGAAGGCTGAATTTGAAATTTTATTAAAAACTCCCCTTCCTGTGGATTTATAGCTGGGGGTAGCCATTTTATCCGATTGCCATGTAGAATTAGTATTTACTGGGCAGGATGTGTTGATTCAGGAGGCTGTCTGGAGCGTGCTTGCCCCGCGAGGGTCATATGAAACTTGAGAGAGGCTTTTTGAGCAACATGGCATCCTGGGGACAATATATCAAGCAGATAGATACAGGGCACTCTTGTTGGAAACCAGGCTTGGAGTTATGACTGGCTCCCAGTTATTGCTTTCATGCAAAGGGGCCTCTGAGGAAATGGGCTCAGGATAAAAGGGGCTAAGCAGAGAGAAAGAAGGCTTTCGGGAGGTAGAGCTGTGCAGAAATCACGGAAGATGGCCATTTTCTGGCAAACGTGTTGCCGTTCTGTATAATTGAAGTGCGAGAAAACTGATGAGTATGTTGTCGCCTGGTCGGTCAGAAGAGACTCCGCGCCACTTGAAGATTATGGAGGACTCTTCGGGGCACTTCTCTCTAAGCCTCTCAGTACTGTAGCTCTCACGCACAGAGGAATTTTAGTCCGCGTGTTAAAACTGATTTTTTTTTTTTTTACAGGCTGATGACTTCTAACAAATATTCCTTCAGAATTCAGTTAATGGCACGTTCCTCAATCTAAAAGAATTAGATAAAATAGTAAATAAGGGTTATGATTTTCTGTTACAGCCAGTGTGTATCTTAAATCTTAACTTCTGCCTGGTTTGTAGCATTTTGTATGCATGCGCTTGTTAAATACTGACTAAATCCGCTCCTATCAGCTCAGGAACAAGGTTACCAGTCACTCAGTTGTCCAGGCTGAAAACAGAAACACTGACCTTGACTTCTTTACTTTCTACTGACAACACTCTCCCAACCGGGTGACAACCTACCTCCAGGCCATCGTCGTGACTGCAGAAGCAAAAGCCGCTGGCGCCATGTTTGTCCAGTTACCACAGCCACGGAGTCTATCTCTTCTCATGCCCCCTGTCCACAGTGGGACCTTTAAGCTTTTAATCATACTGTTCCATTCTCTTTACCGAAAACATTGCCCATTTGACAGGAGATCCTAGGCCCTTCCTGGGACTTTGAATTTCACTCAGAGGAGCTCTTGCCTTCCCCTGCCCTCTGCGCCAGCCACGCTAGGCGGAGCCAGCCGCTCTGCCAGTGCCCTCAGAGCTTCCCCTGCTCTCCGGCTTCCTTCTGTTCTCTGGCTACCTCGCTCTTCACAGAACATCCTCGGGGCCATCTCTCGCATCCCCTGAGGTCTCTGTTCAAACATCCCCTGACTGCATGCCCTTCCTGTGATCTTCCTACCGTCCTAAAACATTACCAACTAAAGTTACACTCCCTGTTGTACTCATGTGTTCATTCGTGTCTCAGGCGTTTGTTTTGTTTATTTTTATTTACTCACTGGGTGGCAGGAGGCCCGCATACTTGGAGGTCAGAGGACAGCTCCCAGCAGCAGATTCTCTCCTCACGTGGTTGGTTCTTGGGATCAAGCCCAAGTCTTCGGACTCAAGAGCAAGCGTCTCTCCCCACCTCGTCGGCCTCTTGTTCCGTAGGCCGTTTGTTTAGGGTTCGCTTCTCCAGGCTTCCCATCATCTGGTATCTGTTCCTGCATCTTTTTATTGCCTGATCCCCTCGCTTACACAAAAGCTCCACAGGGTGATACCTGCTTCTCTGGGCACTGCTTTCCCCTCCGTGGGGACGCCACTTACCACGGAGCAGAGCCTCCATAAAAGTGTATTGAACAAGTAAATGAATTATTGATGAACTCAAAGCCCTTACCGAAGATTGATGAAACATGTAATCTAATTCTTCCCTCCTCATTGTTGCCCATTCATTAGCCTCATGTTCACAGGCAGGGTCGCCTGCACTGTAAAGCACATAAAACCCATATATATATATGCTTGTAATCATATTGTTATATAGCATATATAGAGAAAGAGTATATATAGAGTATGTGTGTGTGTGTTAAAAGTGAGCCCCAATACTTTGTTTTCATTATAGTAATAATAATATGTTACTACAATATTGGTATTAGTAAATAGCATTAAATAATATGAATTAGTAAATAATATTATAGCAGTAATTAAGCTATGCTAAGGAAAGTTTAACTCAAATGTAGGGATAATGATGATGAGGATGAGGATGAGGATGAGGATGATGATAATGATGATGATGATTCCTAGAATCCAAAGTAAGGTACTCTGTTGATATATACTGTGATTTTTGTACACATCAGGGGAAAATATCCCTGAGTTAAAGATAAGAAAACACAGGCTCAGAGTCCTCCGGTGATCTTCCTGAAGTCTAGAGCTCTGTTTAAACTGCTTTTGAGTTTCTGACAAGTTTTACAGCAAATGACGTGATTGATTCATGCAAATTGTAATTGTCGAGGAAAGTAAATAATTGTAATAATCCTGTCAAAACATTTTTATAGAAAAGGCTTTATTGTGACTCATTCCTGCTGTGCTCACAGGAAGTTTCCCTTGGTTTCTCCCGATCGGTAATATGTAGGCATGTTCGAGTGAGTACGGAGCGGTGTGAAAAGGCTTTCAGACTGTGGGAGACGCACTAAGGGAAGGAGTTTAGTTTTCACATTTTCTTGGGAAGACTAAAGATTGGAATGTGAAATCGTGACATGGAAGTACCACATCAGCAAACACCTTATCCTTCCGAAGGGAAGGAACACACCCTCTCCCCCCAACCCCCCGTGTCTAGTTAGTGGTACAGTTAAGGGTGCACAGGTGACATAAGCCGGAGGTGTAAAACCCGGATGGCATCAGCACTCAGTCTGCCTAAAACCGGGTTAAAGCAAAGGTCCTCCACGTTTGCCTCACTACATTTCCTCTGCGCTTTCAATTAGATACACAGAAGTACACACGTGGGGACGGGCTCCGGATTCTTTGGTCTGGAAGCTTGGGCTTTGGCGTCTGAACAGGCGCTGACGTCACTGCGGAGATGAGCAGGGAGGAAGTCACAGAGCTTCAGGAACGAAAATGTTAAACTAAATGGACCGTGTTTAACGTCGCTGTTGATCCTGAGGAACAGTTTTCCAGCGTGCGGAACATTTCCACTCCACCCAGCATATGTCCCCACAGTTTTCTCTGCTCTAATTCATCCGTGTTTCCCGACAGCTCCAGATGGCCTGCTGTCTCCCAGGCTTGCAGCTGCCACTCCGACCAGTCTTCAGGTTGTCTGGTCTACACCAGCTCGCAACAACGCTCCGGGCTCTCCCAGATACCAGCTCCAGATGAGGCCTGGCCCCTCCACCCGCGGCCTTCTAGAGTGAGCATTCCACTTACGTCTCTTTCGATGGGCAGGCTTATATGGTATCCGCATTTTTAAAACCTTCTCGTAAAAATGAGAGCTGAAAGAGCGGGTTGGTTAATATTTGCAACAAAATCGGATGTCCTTTCAAAGTTCAAATGATGTAAAACATGAACAAACATTTTAGTGGGTATAAATTTGCTTTGCAAAAAAAAAAAAATCTAGTGTTTGTTTTTATGTCAAAGAAAGCAAAATTTCCTCACATTCTTAAGCCTTTCATGAATACAAGCGTCACACACTGGAATAGAACTGGAACTTTAAACTGGACTGAACTGTGAAGAACCTGTATGACTGTCCCTAATGTCCTCAGAGTAACCATTGTCCTAACAACCAGAATTTATGTCCTCAATAGCATAAGAGAACAAAGTTTCTCCCGACGGCTGTTTATTCTGCAGTAGATATAATGCAATGGACCAAAAGAATACTACTTAAATCTATATTGGTATATCTAAACATTTTTTGGCAGTATAATTTGACGGACTCGTTTCTATGTTTTTATTATTTGATGTCTAAACCTTCCTAATGGTCGTTTCTCCCCCACATAGACTATTCCCCGTTCCTTCTGCATCGTTAAGCTATGAAGTGACTGATCTCCAGCCGTTCACAGTGTATGAGTTTCGCTTGGTTGCCACCAATGGCTTTGGCAGTGCATACAGTGCTTGGACTCAGCTCATGACTACAGAGGACAGTAAGTAGGCCAACCACACGAAGTCAAACACTAGCTCCAGTAGGGATCCTTAACTGCCTCACGGTTCTCGAAGCAGGGAA
>NW_022196891.1:85832645-85919362 GCF_008632895.1 Mastomys coucha
CCCCCGATCTCCCGTTGTTTAATGGCGATATCTCTACCGGGTTAAGAGAGGAGAGTAGTGGTCAGTCTCGATAGAAGGAAGGACCTTGTGAACCCAGGAGGATGAAGGGTTGGACCCAGAGACAGAAAGAAGGAAATATAAGTCAACTTTGGCACGGCAGTCATCTGTCCTTCAGGATATAGAAGGAACAAGGTTGTGGTCTTCTGCACGCTGGCCAGGCGTGACATGTGACATGCTTTGGAGACTTTCTGGAGGGCAGGTGGCAATGACATGTGGGGCTGCAGTCAGGCAGCGGTAAGAGACTGTGCTGTCATCACTGGAAGCAGGCACCATCCTACTTTGACATAGGTACTAAATAGAGCATCCAGGATAGGGAGGTAGAGCCTGAGGAATCATGGACAACAGAGGCTAGATTCTGCCTTACTCAACTAACAAAGAATTCCTTGGGTTTTTTTTTTTCTTTTTTTACATTGAAAATGAAATTATAATTAGTCACATTTAAGAAATAAACACGGGCTGGTGAGATGGCTCAGCAGCTAAGAGTACCAACTGCTCTTCCGAAGATCCTGAGTTCAAATCCCAGCAGCCACATGGTGGCCACAATCACCTGTAATGAGATCTGACTCCCTCTTCTGGTGCGTCTGAGGACAGCTACAGTGTACTTATTTATAATAATAAATAAATCTTTAAAAAATTTTAAAAATAAAAGAAATAAACACACATATATACAATATCTGGTTTTATATTAACTACATCTATAAAAGCCAACATATTAGGACAGGTATTCTTTTTATTTTTGTTTTTAAAAAGTTGAAAGTAAAATCAAACTACTCAGGGAAGGAAGATGATATTTTGAACAATGAGGTTTGGGGGTTAATCCTGCCAAGCCTTTAAGCACAGGCTCCTAAGGAGAGGTGGTTCAATGCACATTTGCCATTCTGGTTTTATAGCCAATAAGGGCAGGAGTGACCTCCAGTAATGCAAGCCAACAACACAAAGGTATGACTATCTAAAACAACACAAATTTTGTATTAAGTAGCTTATTTCATTTTTGCAATATCCAGAGTTACTTTAAGTACTTAAATGTGTCTGAATAAAATCAATTTTTCATCTTTTACATAGACTTTATTTTTAGAAATGCCATTATGAACAATATAACACTGTCTCTGTGTCTTCCAATTCTTGATTACTCCTGGAATCAAGTTAGACAATTTGATACAAGGGTGTATCAAATATATATATTCTGTCCCAGGGTGCTACTCCAAATATCATCAGTAGAGAGAAGAAATGTACCCAAGGTTCAGGAATCATTGATGTTCAACCTTTAGGTAGAGCATGGCACCCACCCTGGGAAATCAGACACCGTGGTCACCATGGTATTCCGATTTATGGACTGGAAAGCTCACATTCAAAATAGATTTTTTTTCCTGAAGAGACATTTAAAAGATGAAGATAGATGTTTAATCTCCTATTAAAAATACCATGCTTGGTGGCACTCAATAGAGATTAACTAAAAATAACTATTCATCCCACTGAAGAGGTGATGGCTCAATTGAGTGCCAAGTGAATAGAAGGGAAAAAAAGAATTTATTTTATTTTTGGTGTCTCCCTGGCAGCAATCTGGTCACAGTGTTTACTGAATGGTGGCCATGCCATGCTGTCCTCAGATAGGAAGATAGTATTAAAAAAAAATCCCTGCACACTGCCCGTTAGTACAATACCCTTTGTTGATCAAATGGGTTTCCCATCGCCTCTTATTGTATCGCCATTCCTATAGACTGCAGGTGGCTAGGGTTTTTAGGTCGAGGCGCTGTCATCTTGGTAATGTGTGGTATGAAAGCTTGCACTCCTCAGCTCCCTTAAGTACAAGGGACATTTGACTATTTAACAGGTCTCTCTACTCAAGACACCAGCCATCACTTCCGTTGACTCACACTTGCCAGGAGATCAGTGAAATGGTCTTTGCCCTAACTTTGCCTATACAGCAAGTCACACACATTAGCCAAGAGCTGGAAGGCAGCCACAGGCCCTGCCAGGCAAGTCCCCAGTATCCACTGAGCCCTGGGCCCTGCTGACAGTACACCATATATTCTGGATGTCCGCAGAGATGGATACCATCTCTCAAAGGATGTGCAATTGAGGTGATGAAGGCTGAGTGATTGGCATGGGGCACAAGCAGTTTTTCTGTCAAGGCTACAAAGCATGGCTTATAAAGCTGCCTGTGTTGACAGATCCGTGCCAGAATCACACTTCGACCCTGGCACCTCATCTTTGCTGCAGTCGTTATAAGTGGAGAAGTTTCCCATCTCGTCTCACAGGGTGAAGCAGAGAAGTCATCCTGTGCTCATGTTTGAATCCCCTGCCGTCAACAGGAGTCTCTTTGCTTCAATCACAAAGATAAAATTACCTATTGCATGGGTAGGTCACACATGGCAGTATTTTTCATGTGGTCATTTGAGGCAGGAATAGCCACCAAGATTGTGGGAGGTCTGTGGAACCAGGGAGAGAGAGAGATGTAGGTAATAAGTGAGCTTCCTCACCAAACTGTGTCAGACCCAGGAGCAGGTGTTTCATATGGTAAGAGGAAGGCTTTTACTTAATAGATGAAAATCTGGGTATTGTTAACTAGAGATGACTATGTGTCCAGATTCTATGATCCTACGGTGACTCCATATCTGTCGTATTTTCATGACTGTGTGCCACAGAAGAGTGTAGAAACTCTAGTTTTGAGGAGCATGTCTCTTTGAACGTCTGGCCTGTAGAAAATCTAAAACCACAGACATAGGTAGGAATGTGCTTTTGCCTCAGAAGCCAGTTCTAGGGTGTGAAGAGAAGTTCTCTTGAACAAAAGCTGTGAAGCATTTTAATAATTTTTTTCCAAATAATTTGTCATTTACATCAGTATGCCGCCAATATTCAGTCCCATGCATTTTTAAAAATTGAGGGTGCAAGATGCCAAATACAAACAATGCACCCTTCCTATAAATATTTCAAAGCCTGTTAAATATGTCAATAAAAGACTTTTGTTGCAAGCCAACTTGGTCACCGTTGTGTTCAAGCATTTGCAGCCAGATAAATATAAACAGCATATGGTTTTTTTCAAAATGTGCTAGTGGTAGTCCAAGCAGCTGGCGTGCCCACAGCCTGCAAAACTATGCAATGATTACATTAGACTCAGGTGAGTAAGCTTAGCATAGTAGGGAAAATCACCACAACTAGCAGCTGAACATATTCTCTAGTCATTTTAGTTGTGTGTCTGTGTGTGAGTGTGTATGTGAGACTGTGCATGTGTGTGTATGTAAGTGTATGTGAGGAGAGTTTGTGCAAGTGTGAGTATGTATATGTGAGAGAGTATTGTGAGTGTGTGAGTGTGTGTGAGAGTGTGTACAAGTGAGTGCAAGTGAGAGTATATGTGAGTGTGCATGTGTGTATGTGTGTGAGTGTGTTTGTGTGAGAGAGTATGTGTGACTGTGCATGTGTGTACGTGTGTGAGTGTGTGTGAGAGAGAGAGTATGTGTGAGTGTGCATGTATGAGAGTGTGAGTATGTGTATCTGTGAGCATGTGTGAGTATGTGAGTGTGGGGGGAGTGTACAAGTGTGAGTGTGTGTGAAAGTATGTGTGAATATTCATGTTTGAGTACATGTGTGAGTGTTTGCGTGTAAAAGTGAGTGTTATGAGAGATTATATTTGAGTGTACATGTGTGCATATGTATGTGTGTGAGAGTATGTGTGAGTGTGCGTGTGTGAGTGTGTGCACGTGTGACCTGTGTGAGTGTATGTGTGTGGGTGAGTGAGTGTGGGTAAGAGTGTGTGTGTGTGTGTGTGTGTGTGTGTGTCTATAAGGGCATATGTGCATGTGCAAGTGTATTTGAGTATATGAGTGTGTGTATGTTTGTGTATAAGTGTATGAGTGTGTATGAGTGAGTGCGTGTGTGTGTGTACTGCACACATGTGGAGGTCAGAGACTAACTGGATGTCTTTCTTCAGGAGCTGCTGCTCACTCATCTCTATGACAGTCTCTCATTAGCCTAGAACTTGCCAGGTGGGCTAGGGCGGTGGCCAGAAAGCCTGCAGCTGTTTGTGACTCCCTGGAACTGGGACTGTAGGCACATGGTACCATATCCATTGTTAACGTGGGATCTGAGGACCAAACTCAGGTCCTTGTGCCTGTTAAATAAGCTATCATCGAGTCAACCCAAAATGGCGTCGTTTTCTAAGCCATGTATAAATGGTGCCTCTGGGCCTGTAGTTGTTCTACAGCTCTCGAACATTGACAGCTGTTTGTGTGTATTATATGAATGTAAATGTTGTAGTTGGGGGCAGGGTTCTGTGAGCTTCAGCTTAAATATGATAATAGATGGGCTCCTCCCACTAAAATCCAGCCCCATATCAAATATAAGTCCACCTACTTTGCTTTAAAAGAAAAATGCTAGACCAGGAAGGGTCATAATCTATTTTTAATAAAGATTTTCCCAGTAAGGAGACTGAAATATTTACTTATATTTAGACTGAAATTGAAATATTTAGGTGGGTTTGGGGGGGGAATGGGACAGTTGGTAAAAACTGCATCCATACACGAGCAATGAGATCAACTAATGAAAATGAAATTGCTTCATAAAGATTATTGCTGACCTCAGAATCAACCCCCCAACAAATGACTTCACAATCAGACACTCAAAAGAAGTTGACCATTTCTCCAAGACTGATATTTAACAATTCATACTTATATACTTTAAGGATTTATTTTGTAACGATGCATATATATGTAGAGGATATTTGCAAATGAGTACAGAAGCCCACAAGGCACAAGATTCCTCCTGGAACTGGAGTCACAAGATGGCTTCCAACCAACCACCCAATATAGTTGCTGGGAATCAAACTGGCGTCTTCTGAAAGTATAGTATGTATGTACCCTTAACTGCTGAGCCATCTCTCTAGACTCCCCCAATAGACACTTCTATTTTTAAACATGAATCTAAGTGCCACTATTAAATACCATTTGGGGATTTGAGCAGTTTATTCTGAAGGCTTGTACAGATATTTTTCCGTACTTGTTCATTATCTTGCTGCAGATCAAGTTTGCCTTTGGTGTGATAAATAGATATGTTGCCTAATATACCCTATGATATTATAGGACAGTAGCATACTTTGGTGATCCATTGCATCAAACCTAGGATCTTTTGTACTTTTACCATTGTATGAACTGGGTGTTCACGTTTCCTTCCGTTGCCCTGACAAACACCATGACCAGAGCAGTTTAGGGGAGGAAAGGGTTTATTTGTCTCACATTTTAGGTCATGGTCCATCACTGAGTGAACAAGGGCTATGACTACAGTGTAACTGTAACTATAACCCCTGAAAATCAAAACCAAGGAGGAGACCATGTACTTCCAACATACAGTGGCACAGGATGTACTTCACCATTCCAAACCATAGGAATGGGAGCACAGTGAGGAAATGCTGGGCCAAGGCAAGGATGAAAACCAGCTGGGCAAACTCCAGTGTCTCATGTCAGAGCTCTCTTCCGATCTCCAACTCCTTTCAGCTTTGTTGACTGCACCATACTTTTCTCTCTTGGGCTGGCTCTACGCTCTGTCTGCATTTCTTTCTCCGTTAATACTTTTCTTTACAGGCATCTCTACTATCTTGCAGTCATTAATGCTGCAGGCTTCACTTTCACAGTGACACACAGCGGCCTCTCCGGCCCTCCATGCAGGTTCACCCCCGACACCTGACCAGCCTCAATGGCCTTCCTTAGTCTCAGAGAGAGACCACAACTCCTTTCTTGTGACTCTAAAGCTAGAACCATGTGGCTAAAGCTACCAAGTTCTGCTGTTTGATGGGGCTGGAATCCGGCCTTCCCGTTCAATTACATTTTTATATTTGTGTCAGCGGTCTGTTTTGATAACTTTCTTCACTGCGTATGCTTTTCTTTAATTCCTCTTCATAAGTTGGATGCGTCTCTGGATGGGATCTCACCCTGAGATCAGCACTCCCTTTATTCCATTGATTGTCAAGCTTCTCTTTAAACTTCACATTTCCTGGAGCGCTGGACTTGGCTTCACTTCTTAGCTCTCCTTTTCTTCTCTAACTGGGCATTTTGTATTTTGCTTTGTCAATATTGCTCCTTTTCATTATAGATCTGAATAAGAGTGATCGCTAATAACCACATGACACAGTCTTAAACTCTCTTTTAATGCCATTAAACCAAAGATCTTTCTACTTAGCCTCAGGCAGAGTTTTAGGACAAGGACAGAAAGCAGACACATTTTTTTTTTTTTTTGCCAAAGTATCATAATGGCCTCTAGGCCTCTTACTAATCTTCCCCTCTGTAACTTCTTGAGCTGCAGCCCTGGGGTCCACAGCACTCTCAGCTCTTTCTTCAATGTCCCAACTAAGATGGCCCATGGAGTCCCACCTGCTTTTCCAGTCCAAAGTCCCAACGTCTTCCACAGTTCTCCAACAGACAGCATGGTCAGGCCTGTCACAGCAGTACCCTAGTCTCAGATACCAACTTCTGTCTTGATGGGCGTTCTATTGCTGTGGAGATATACCATGACCAAGGCAACTCTTATTTAAAATAACAACCACAACAACAACAACAGTTATAATTTTTAAACAATGGCAACCCACAAAAAGCTAGAGTTACATCTTGATCTACAGTCAGGAGAGAGAGACAGAGACAGAGACAGAGACAGAGAGATTGAGCCTCACATGACCCACCCCAAGTAACATCACTTCTTCCAACAGGACTACACCCACTCCAACAAGGCTACACTTCTTGTTCTTACTAATCCTTCCAAACAGTGCCAGTCCCTGGTAAGCATTCAAATATATGAGCCATTTTTATTCAAACCCCCACATTAGTTAACTTTTTATATAGCCCAGGGCCACCTATTGAGGGAATGGTGTCACTCCCAAGGGGCTCTTGCACTGATCAAAATACATGAAAGTTTAACCAAACAAATCCTGTCTACGTGCACATGGATGTGTGCTCCCTTGTGCGCACACACACACATGCACCACACACACACACACACATACACACAGAGAGAGAGAGAGAGAGAAACAGACAGACAGACAGACAGACAGACAGACAGACCATGATGACCATGAACATAAGGAAGTTGAATAACACTCCATTCTTCCCTGGAGGCTTCTGCTAACTAGCAAGGGTAACACAGAATACAGTCCATACAGCTGAGACACCTATGAGGTTAAGGTCACTCTTTCCAAAAGGATGCTGGGATATCATGGCAGAAACAATGAGACTAAGTACCAATAGTGGACATGGGCATTTCCTTCAATGCCATTTCAAATATGCTTTGTGGCAACTGGTCCAGGAGAGAAGTGCCCCCCCAACACATGAGCAGTGAGGAGAGCTTCAGGGTGTCCATGGGAGGAGGAGGGGAGAGGGGCACAATGCTTAGTGTTTTCTGTGGCCAGAGATAGGCCTGTGACTGTCATGGCATTGATCTTCTTGCCATCATAGGGAACATTTTAGCCACAGAGGCTCCAGACTAAACCTTGTACTTTTTAAAAGTGGGCAATGAGATGTGGTAGGAAGAGAAAGCTAAACAGAAAACCCTTTCCTTGTTTTTAGCCTTGCAAGCTCAACCTGAGTCACATGAGAGGGATGGGAGGTGAGACTTCAGCACCATGGATATTCAATGAGGTGTTGTAGATCGGACAGAATAAGGCCTCTCAGACTACATAAGATGTAAATGTGTGTCCTTGAGGGTGCTTACACTTAATAATCAATATTACACAGCAAACATATTTTTATATCATCAGTGTATTTTAGAATGTAAAGCCTTAACCAGTGTCCTTGAGACAGATCTATGCAGAGGAAAGTGGAAATCTTTTAAATTGGGGTTGAGCCTGCTTGTAAAATGATTGTGCAAAGCCAAGCCATTTCGGCTGCGGCCCATTTCAAAGGTTCAATCCGAGCCAGACCTGTAGACTATTAAGTCGGTTCAGGGAGGAGTGGGGGGGGGGCGAGGTCACATGACTCTCAGCTGAGCATACAGCTACTCCCCGCCTGGTGTGAGCAACTCTGCCTTAGTTACTTTCGGTCTAAGGGGAGGGCTAGAGTATGGAGGCTGAGGGGAACTAAGAAGAAAGGCTCCATTGCTGCAGCTATGGGAAGCCTATGGCCCTGTTGGCTAAAAGCTTTCTAGGTCCAGCCTGTTATAGAAGGAACAATGTATCCCTGTGAGCAACCCCTCACCTCTGCTTTGGAAGGAAACCCAATCATTTCCTTAATCCCTGGAGTGAGTTTTGGTTAGAACTGTTCCTTTGCTTATTGTTGGGACCTTAGGAGAAGGGTTAGACATTGCGTGAACTTCCCCCGGGGAAGAGATTTTAGCAACAGTGCTTAGATGATAAAATAATGTTTCCATTAATGAAGAAATATGAGCTATAAATCTGAGATGTGCTACATGGTCATCTTGTTTCTTCTTCTCCAGCTATCTTCCCCCAAATGCTCTGAATAGTAAGGGCTAGATGTTGCCCCTTTTTATACTTTCATGTGTGTACATGAGTGTCTCTTCTACAGCTCAAAAGGATCTGAGGGCAACGGGCCCATCTTCTTTTTCTTTATGTGTGTGGGCATTTGCTTTGTGTATGTCTGTGCACCACACATGTGTGCTGGTGTCTATGGAGACAAGACAGGGTACTGGACCACCTGGAAGCCAGGAACTGGCACAACAGAGTGATGCGAGCTTCCGTGTGGGTGCTGGCAATCCAACTCCGGTCCTCTTCTAGAACAACGAGTGCTCTTACCTGCTGAGCCATCTCTGCAGCCACAAAAGTCCCATACTTCTCAGTACCAAGAATGAAAGTCTCTGCATGTTTGTCCCTATAAGCCGCCTTTTTTCCCACTGCATGGACCACTACCCCAAATTCTTGCATTTCCAAAATTAGTAAGGGCAAGTATTTTATTGCTCTTTCTTAATTCTTATTTTATAATCTTAACATTGAATGAGTCTGTTCAAGCTATGTGAGCAACTGAAACTTTGTTTTTAAAGGATGGACTGATGAACGGAAAATTGCATCCATCTGGCCTCAGTTTACACACACACACACACACACACCCCAGCTCTTAAATCCCTCTTTGAGCACATAAAGCAGGTTGTTATTGCAAGCTTGGTCTCCAGTTACAATATTCCTATAGAAGTAACAAGAAATCCATCCATGTCTAGCCTTTCTTAGTTTAATAATAAGTAATTTTTATCACTATTGCCTTACTGCTATGGGCTCATCTTTACTGAGAGCCTACTCTATACCAGACACCTGGCAGTAGCCATCTGTTTATCTGACATTTAAGTGATGCTATATCTGGAATGTTCTCAAAATGTTTTAAATGTTTTTAAGTATTTTTGTTCTTAAAAAAAAAATAAATAACCAGACTATTCATGTTTGGAAGTTCTCAGTGGACTTTATAAGATGATCCTTTGGTGACTACCATGTATAGGTCTTAAACAGCCAGGGCTAAATCCTCCCTAACCTTCTTAGAGAGTTCAAATGCCAGAGAGAGAACTGCTAACCATAAACAAAGATGGGTGTGTGTGTAATCACTTTCAATAGATTGCTACACGCTCGTCTGCCTATCTGGACATTCCAGAATACTAAAACCCTACGTAGATTCTTGTAATAATGCTATCTCACTCGTTCCGATCATAATCTCCCCAAAAAATAATACTTTCCCAAGGTTGATGAAATAAGAAGCTAGATGGTCATGGTCTAAAAGAGCAGCCAGTGCGGGGATCAGTACAGAGGCCCTGCGAGTAGAGCTACAGTTGCACCTGTGTTAACCCAAGTGCAGCTCACTCTGCATGCATAGCTACATTTCTGACAGTTAGATATCTACACCATGGGTCTTTCTCATGTCAGCAAAGCACATTTTCTTTGCAATCCAAGCCTGTCCACGGAAGCACCTGCTGCCGTTCACCTCATCCTGTGCCCCAGTTCTAGAGAGCCTGCCATCCCTCCTGACTCCACGAACCCTAGTCTCAGGAGAAAGGAACAGAAGGTCCTCAGGAGTGGCTCTCTTCCTTGCAGACTCTACATCGCGGCCCTTTCCACTCCCAACTGTAGCCCCAATGCTGCTGTTCTTTCACTGGATTGAGGAGCCTCCTGTGAGAGTTCCCCGCCCCATTCCCTTGCCAGAAAGCTGAGAGTTGACCCTGGGCAAGCCTGCAGCTCATGTTTTGTATACTTGTTTTAGGGGTACATTGTGGAACCATCTACGCTATTGCAACATTAATATTCCCTTTTCTTTATTCTATTGGTCTCCCTGCATTTGGCTCTCTTATTATTAGCTGTCGAAAATTCCTTGGGGAAGTTGTTGGGTGTAAATAATAAATTGATGAAAGAATTCATGGTGAAAGAGGAGACAGAGGCTGCCACTCTTCTGGCTAACTCATTGCTGGCGAATATTGTGGCTACCTTAACTACTAGCAGGCGATGAATAGCTTTGTCCAAGGGCCATCCGTATTCAAGCCCCCATGGTTTTTAGTTCACTGGCAAATTTAGGGGCTATTCACTTAGGAGGTAATATTACTGGAAATAGTTTTTAACCTCAGTGAGGTTCCCTCTATAAGAATGCTAAAATATTAGCTTGAGGGCATTTGAGACTATAACAGGAAAACCACAGCTATATCGTTCCTAACTCCATAGCAAACAAGTGTAAAAGACTTTTCATCCCAAACCACTGAACATCATGTGCACCCTCAAGTTGGGAGCCATTGATAGTGTTGGACCTATGCGCACTCACACACCTCCATCACCCACCTGAAGATTACTGTGAAAAAGCCCATGCCCCTTTCTTAACAAGGTCATGACTTGTTAGGCTGGGGCAGAACCTCACTGGCGAGCCAAAAGCAGTTTTCCACTAGGATCACGGAACTTGCCAAAATAAGACTGCTTTCAGTTATTAACGCCAAGACAAGCTCACCAGAACCAGGAGTCTGTGGTTTGCCCAGAGAGGAGGCTCCTGTCCCTGGCTCCAGGGGGGGTGCTCTCTAAACAGTTACGCCCCCGGAGAGAGCTGCTCTCTTGCATCTTCATCACTGGGTAGCTGAGCTGTGTGCCTGTCAGATTTCCTCATCTCCCCTCGAGTGACAGCGGCATTGACAACATGTTATACTCCACATTGATTTTACAGTTAAGGAGCTGATTGTGATGTATAAGGATTTTACGAATTCAGCTGAGAGGCTGACTTTTGCCTTTTATCATTCCATTAAAATTTTATAACCATCTTTTTCATGTCACTTCACCCATGAATTCTTACTTTAGAAAGTGATAGCTACTGCGGTGAGTGTAACTCTCTCCCTGTGTTCACGGGCTTTTTATTGTATTAGCCAACTACCCCAATTACAGTTATTACTCATGTTTTACATAATTGTGGTGACCCTTTCCACTGAGCGGTAGCAGGACAGTTGATTTGTATATAGAGTTAGATGATCCTGCTTATCATTTTAAAGCATGAAGTTGAAAGAGTGCCAGAAGTCAGGTTTTTAACACTTCCCTAGCCAAAGGAGCTCATTAAGACAAGTCTGTTCCTCTCTGAGATGCATTAAAAGACCCTTCTGCGGCGGGACTGCACTCAGCTTCCCCAAGAGAGAGAAGCTAATAAAATGTATGCTGGCTTTGGGGAGCGGGGATCATGAAATTGAAATTGAATGTCCCCTCTTCCCAAGATAAGAAGTCTTTAAGGAAGGGCTGTGTTCTGGGGGAGTTTGAAGTGCGAGTTGGGCTCATTATCATGGATGTTTTACCTATCGCACATCAGCATCTTCCGGAGAAATAAAAGGCTTTATTCTCCTCACAGAGAACAAACTACATCCTTGTTGGTACTTTTCCCTGAAGAAGCTCATGGCTTGATAGCTCACAGAGGAGGGAATAATTATGTGAGACCCTGATGAAAACCTGCTCGGAAACATTCTGATTTTTAAGTGTATCTTATTCTTCACTGGGGAGAGGGGGCGAGATACAGTTAGGCTGAGGGTTTGCATCTCCACCATCGATCTTACAAGCTCCCATATCAGAGGAATTTTTTTTTTTTTTAAGATTGCAAAACAACATTCATAGCTTGCAAGAGTCTCACTTATTCTTCTCTGGGAAATAGCTAACTGTGCATGACATGCCTGGCTAAGAAAGAGCCTTATCCCCATGTTGGTATGATAATTGCTTCAGTACCTATGTACTGGAGAGGTGAGAAGAAATGTCACCTATGTATTCAGATGGCTTTCAAGTGAAGGTAACGACAGAGCAGCCTGGGGAATGCCTGTATCAACATCACTAGGACACTAGGATTTCTCTCTCCACAAAGGACGTGTGACCAAATTGTCAAAAATGGCTTGATGTCAGGTCCCTTCAAAAGATGAATTACGATTCTACCATGAGTCCAGTTGGTGACTAAAACGTGGGCCATTCTGTTTGAAAACGCCCTTTAGCCAGCTATTATCACAGCCGCTGGCTTCACAAGTCTGTGGCTGCTTTAACACATAGACCTCGGTGGGACACTGAATCACACATTCACACTCAAATCAATGCTGTTTTAAACAATTACTAAATCCAACTATATCTTTTTAAAAGATTTTCAATAAAATCTAATGTTCACAGGAAAAAAATCTCATAAATGTCAAAATTGCTGTGGGCAGAAAAGAGGGCTATAGTATTTTTTTTTTTTTGATCTGTTGTAGCAATTTATAGATCTCAGGCCATGGTTTATAAGAATGCTAAATGTTCTGGAATTACAGCTGTTACTGATCAGTGATTGAGCCAGATTTGTGTTATTGCGCCATGTTCCTGCTTGTACCTAGAGAGCAGTAAAGCCGCAATATAATAAAAAGCACCTGCATTTTAAATGAAATTTCAATTGAAAAACTTAACAGCCCTTCAAATTGCAGAATTTAACACAGCCCAGTAAAGCTTAAATAACACTTTGCCGGCGAGGGCTGAGGGGATTCGCATTCAAGGTGACTTGATTGTGTCGCATGGTGAAATTATTTACAATTAAGGAATTTCTCTGGAGGGCTGCAGAGAGCTTGCTGCCCCCCACCACCTCTGCAGGCATATGGTGGGCCTTTTTCAGTATTCATGGGGCCTCCCGAACCTTTATGATAATTGAATCAGTTAGAGGGCTGAGTGGAGCAGGCGCGAAACCTCTTAACCTAAAGGTCAGATCTGTGCATTGTTTATTTATCTGTCGGGGAAGGAGCTAGATCATCCTCGGCTCTGTCACAGGCGGAAGGAAAAAAAAATCACCGATAATATTAACAGGGAGTAGATAAATCGCAAAACATGGATTAGCATGATAAACAGAAGCAGCGTCATCTGGAATGGGCAATGAAGATGCTGCAGGGTTTCTCTGGGTTGTACACTCTCTTGGGTCTGTTACAACAGCGTTGTTGGACATCATTGGGACTGGAGATCCGGGGGGGCAGGGGGAGCAAAATGTGGCCAAAGCCAGAATTTTGTCAAACTGCCAGCTTGTAGATGTCTCCTCTAATGCCTTGATTTTAAAAACCAAACACAAAAATGAAAATAATCTTTATGATATTTTTCAGCGTTAGCTTTAGTCAAAAGAAATGATTTTGATGGATCTCTATTAGAAGGGAAAGGACAACCTCAGAAATATTCAGCAAGGATTTCACTACCATGATGAGAAGGGTGGTCATGCCTGTCTTCTTATCTGTCTGTCTCTTGTCTCTACTTGAGTTTTACTGTCGAGAGTCTAGGGGAAGTTTGTAAGGCCACGGCTTCACGGCTCTGTTCTTCTTTCTAGAGCCTGGACCTATAGATGCTCCAGCTCTTCTACATGTGAATGCTAGGATGCTGTCGGTGACCTGGCGGAAGCCTGCGAACTGCAATGGAGTCATTTCCCATTATAACATTTACCTGCATGGCCATCTCTACTTAACTGTCTCTGGAAGTGTCACTAACTGCACTGTGGCCCATCTGCATCCTCACACGGCCTATCGCTTCCAGGTAGAAGCCTGCACCCCCCAAGGGTGCTCTAAGTCACCGGTGTCTGAGACTGTGTGGACACTCCCAGGAAATCTAGAAGGCATCCCAAGCCCAGAGCTGTTCCCATACACTCCAACATCGACCATAGTAACTTGGAAACCTACGGCACACCTGGATGGATTGGTTGAGAACGTTACAATCGAGAGACGAGTCACAGGGAAAGAGGAAGTTAGCAGCCTGGTGACCTTCCCAACAAGTCAAGCCATGAAGTTTATAGATAACGATCCTGCCCTCCGCCCTTGGACACACTATGAATACCGGGTTCTGGGCAGCACTCTTAATGGAGACGCAAATAGCAGTGCTTGGGTAGAAGTGACCACAAGGCCCTGTCGACCTTCTGGAGTGCAGCCACCCACGGTGCGTGTGCTGGGACAGGATAGAATCGAGGTAAGGTGCCGGGTGTTCTGGCTTCTCTGCAAACCTACAGACGTGTGAATTTGCCCTGGCTGCTCTCTGTGTTGAACAGAGCCATCTACTGACGAGACTACTGCATTTATTATCTTAGGCAATTGCTGCAGAAACTGGGCTTTTGGCCTTTAGCCCAAACTATCTCAAATTCAATGTCAGTTTTTCATTTCTCCCTGTATCCCTTTAATTATATTGTTGAGAGACTGCTATTTGCCTCGTACACATGAAATACTTTGATACCGCTGTGGGATGCTTAGCCTCGGCGCCACAGCATATTTAAACGGATCAGAAAATGAGACGAGATGGGGAGCTGATGGAAGTCCTGAGAAGCATATTAACAAACAAAAATTCCACACAATAATATTCCGGGCTTCGTTAAAAAAAAAAAAAGTCAAAGAACTAAAATGATGGAAAAAGAAATTAAGAAAACAGCATATTGCTAGGGTATCCAGAAAGCTCAATTATTTGCCTCGTCCTTCAGGGATTGAACTCCGGAGGATGGGTAACTACCATTGTTTTGGCTGGCATACAAACTTCATTCAAGGGAAATTAGTGTAACCAAACAGGAGGGAGTTTTGCAGCTTAGAAGCCTCTTTTGTGTAAATACACACATGCTTCCATGGATTCGGTCTTGTACCACTGCCAAAAGGCTTGATACAGCGGCTTGCTCACCGGAGCACAAAGCCGAGGGCATTTGCATAACAGCAAAGTTCATCTGTTGGAATTATTCCTTGGGTCTAGGCTGTAGTCCCTCTCAGCAATGAAAGACACACACTAAGTGATGCTAGGTGAGTTAAAATTTGGAAGAAAAATTCATTTAACCCGTGAGCTAGAAGTAACTGCTTATCAGTTTTGTTTTTTTTTTAAAATTTGGCCTTTGAAAATTAAACACCCACAATAATCTTAATTGTCTTCCCTCTGAGAGTTGTTAAAGCAACACAATTTTTGGTAAATTTGAGTAAAGCATACAGTATTCTGTTGATTTAGTACTAAACGGAATTTAATTTTTAAATACAGCATATGTGATATTTATTGTATGAACTGGAAAAAAATCATAACCGGTCTTCAGTCGAATAAAAAATAAAACAAAACAAAAAGACAAACAAACATACAAATCACTAATTATTCCAGAACTGACCTTTCAACTCTGGAAACATTCTGTGGGACTTTGGGGTAGAGCTGGTCGATGGCCTGTGTCGTAGGATACATGGTCCTATACAAAGGCAAAAGCTATATCATAGACATTATGTTGATTTTTTTTCTACCTGTACAATTGCTGAGTGGCTTGGCTAAAGGAGCTGAATCCTATGGGCCCTCACCTCAGACCCACAAAACCATGGTAACCCCAGGACAGGTTCTTAGACAGATCTGAAATACAGAGGTGTGACAGCCAACACTGATTCCTATTTCTAAACCAGGAAATTGAAGAGAGCACAAGGAATACAGAACTAAATCCGGTGCTTCGTGGAGTGTATTCAAATGTTGCTCAAAGAGCATACTTTTGTGTTAGTATTATTGGCTCAGCATTGTACTTGGGAGATAGCTTACAACTTTACCAAAGTACATTTTCTAGTGTGATTGCCTCTTGTAAACAGATATATGCCTGGGAAACTGTGACTTGCTCTCTGCAAGGACAGATCCCGAAATCAAAATTGCAAATAGATAAAACATTTATGAGGAACCACGGGATAGTCATTAATGCATGGGTTAAGAAAGCCATTCAATATTTACCAGGCACTACTGTTCTAAGTAAATTGTCAATAATATTAACAGTGACAATATGTTCCACTCTCTATATTTCTTCAAGCACATTTATGAATGTCTCCTTTTGACACCAGAGACAGAGTAGGACCAAAAGAAAGCCCCTCACCTCGGGGGGGGGGTGGTTACACCAAAGACAAGTACGCATAGTAGAGTCTTACAACTGGAAAGGACGTGGAGCAGGGAGCAGAGTCGGATTAAGGTTAATAGAGAAAGTGATTGGGGTGGGAAATGATGGTGTCCCGCTGGTCTCAGTCATTCTGTGCGTGGGTCAGGTAAGTTCAGAGAGAAGTCCTGCAGGTTGAAGCTTCCAGGACATGGGACCACATTTCGTGATGTGCTTCTCTCCAGCAGCATCCCAAAGCTGTGTAGGTACCAGAGATGGAGAGACAGGAATTGTCTAGGTTCCAGTGTTCTTCTCTCATCCCTCTCCATGTTACAAGCCCCCAGCATTCAGTCATCATTGGTCTGGACCGTCCTGTATCTGGTCCTGATACGCATCCACAGACCACTTCTAAACACCACAGTCAGATTAAATTTTCACCTCTCTAATACCTCACATGGGGGTATTAGGGTTGAAAATTAGGGGTTGATTGGTTGGTTGGTTGGTTGGTTCTTGGGGGACAACTTGTGGTCATGTACTGTTATCACCTTGGTTTATCCCTGTTCTGTATAGTGTCACCTTCAGGAGCTACTGTCCAACAGGGACAGTGGGAGAAGTGACACAAACTGAACCAACTAGAAGACAAATACAAAATAACATATTAGTAAGTATTACAAAGTAACGTATTAGCAAGTATACAAAGTAACATATTAGCAAGTATACAAAGTAACATATTAGCAAGTATACAAAGTAACATATTAGCAAGTATACAAAGATTTGCTACCAAGGCCAGACCTAAGAGACTCCTACTGAGGATGACACATTGAAGTCATACCCAGGCTTCTGTGAGAGTTCAAGGACAGTTTAAGTAACTTAGTGAACAGCTGTCCCAAAATGTAGACATAATGTAGACAAAATGTAGACATAATGTAGACATAATGTAGACATAATGACTCCATGGTGGACGGCTCACCTGGGTTCTCTACCTGACCACTAAAACATTACTTACACCTTGGTGAAGACATAAGTATTAAGGAGAATTGGAGACCACACAGTAGGTCAAGATCATATTCTTCAAATATGACTATCAAGAAAAGAAAGCATCTCGAAGTCATTATATTACACGAAAAATAAAATCTGTTTACTTCCATGTGGTACTTAATTTCCTGAAAAAAAAAATTAATTTTTGAAAGTTGGTAGCAAGTCTCTACTCAGACTAAAAAGGACAGACAGCTCAATAAAGTATAGAATAATTTCATGTTTAAATACCAATCTAAAGTTTTTGAATAAAATATTAGCAAATTGAGAAGCAATTGATGCAGAATATCAAATAATAGAATGAGACAAAGTAGATTCGGTTCCACCGATGTAAGGAGATCTCAGTAGCCAAGTGTCTGTCAATATGCCTTTCCCGTTAACCAGCTAAGGAGAAAGCCTGTCCGGGCTTTCCCACAAAAAGACTTACAAGGGGCTGAAAAAGTGGCTTTGTAATTAAGAGTAATTACCGTTCTTTCATTGGACTCCAGTTCAGACCCAACACCCATGTCAGGCAATCCCATAACTGCTTAACAACTCCAGTTTCATGGGGCCCAACACCATCTGGCCTCCTTGGGCCCCTGCACACAGGTGGCATACATAAACTCACACAGGCGCCCACAAGCACATAAATAACAACAATAAATAGTTGTAAATGACCTTATAAGATTCTGAAGCCATTTCTTTACAAAGTAAATTAGCAAAATAAAATCAGAATAGGAAGTAGGATTTCCAATAGGATTCAGCCAACATATAGGTCGCCACAGGAAAGCACTTGGTACGAATGAGAGATAAAACTGAGAAATAAAAAGTAAAGTACAGAAATCACCAGGTTATGAGTCTGTACAGAAGCTACAGACCTTACTTTAGGGTGCCACTGGGGACCCCTAACTGTGAACCCTCGTCTGTTCGGCTCCCTTATGCTGAGGCTAGAATGTGTCATAGCTTTGTTAAACTATACACTAGCTTCAAAAAGTCAACTGTGACTCTCAAAAAAAAAAAAAATACATATAATGGCCACCTATCCCCAGTCTTTGTAAAAGTAACCTCTTCGGCCCACATGCCCACAAGGTAAAGCAAGGCGTTTCATTTAATTGAGTTACAAATGCTCAAATTCTTAAGTCCTGATGCTGCCCTACGGAGGCATGTGGACGTGTGAATTTCCTCCAGGTGCTTGCTCTGTGTCCTTCGGAACACCCACGGGGAGCTGAATCACCAAGGTGTGAGGAGTCCGACTCTCCGTAGAAAGCTTCGTACCTACAGCCAAGCGGAGGAAGCCGCTCCTGCTGGCTCCTGACTTTCAGCTCATTGACCCCGAGGCCCTCATTTCTGTCTAGTTCAGAGGGCTACGCTGAATGTAGGCCTTCAGAAAATGACTTCCGGGCAATGAGGTAGAAAGAACGCTAGGCTACGTGAACTTTGGTTGTTCGGTTCCGGTGTTCTCACTCCGATGCGGATGGCCTTCTATTTCAGGTCACTTGGAAAGCCCCACTTATCCAGAACGGAGACATACTGAGCTATGAGATCCGAATGCCGGATCCTCTCATCAAAATAACCAATGTGAGCTCGATCGTGTTGAGTCAGCGGATCAAGCATCTGATTCCTTTCACTGACTATTCAGTCACCATTGTTGCTTGCTCTGGAGGTAACGGGTACCAAGGAGGATGCACAGAGAGCCAACCCACCTTTGCTACTACCCACCCAGGCCTGCCTCAGGAACTGGCCCCGTTGTCTGTGATTCTTCTAAGTGAATCTTATGTTGGGATTTCTTGGCAGCCACCATCCAAACCAAACGGACCAAATTTGAGGTATAGAAAATGATTTTAGTTTGGGGTTTGTTCTAGCTGTATCATTCCAAGAGACAGAGGGGCTGGATTGCATCTACATCTCAACATAGAACTAATTCCATACTGCATACCATACCTGCCTCCACAAACTCATAATAATGTATACAGTTGCATAATATCTCATTGTACATCTTGATTTAAATGGAAGCGAGGGCACTCACCAAGAGAGAAAATCGTAACGTTGAAACAGACTAAAACCACCAAATATTTACTACATAGCTGAGGTTTCACTTCATTATTCTGTTATGACTTTTAAAAAATATTTTTATTCTGTTGGACAGCTCTGGTGCATATTCTGTGTAATGTGGTGGGACAATTGTGTGTCTGAATTATAGAATTAACCCTGAAGTTGTCTCCATATCACCACTATCTATAGACTTGTGAAGAATGTTCTTGGAGATAAGATGGGAGCAAAGAGCTGTGATTCTAAAATGGTTGCAGCAGCCAGAATTGGATACTTGGCAGAAAAAAAAAAGAAAGAAAAGAAAAAACAGAATAGATAATATCATTGTTTGTAAAATTTTGATGTTAGAAGTCTTAGGAAATCATTAAGTTGATAAGATTTTTATACTCGTACTTTGCATGAGACTCTCAATAACTATTGAGCAAATCTGACATAGAAATCTAAAATGTTACCATTCCCACTGACGTTCAAAACTATGAGTGGAAATGATAATTTCCAATTACAGATAGTTGCACCACAAAAATATGCTTACCTGGAAACACTTCATAATTGCACTGAGGCCTTATTTATTCTCGCATGCAGGCATCACACACACCTGCCATTAAACTACCTGAATCTCAGTAATAATGTTGGTTGAGACAATCACGATATCCCTGCTTGTCTTTTGCTTTAGATACGAGCTTCTGAGACGGAAAATCCTGCAGCCACTTGCTTCAAATCCCCCTGAAGATTTAAATCTGTGGCACAATATTTATTCAGGAACTCGGTGGTTTTACAAAGATAAGGGTCTTAGCAGGTGAGATTACGAAAACTATAAAAACAAATGCTGGTGTTTAGTTTGGGGCATGTTGAATAGTTCAAAGTGCCCCAGCATCTTCGTTGTGTGCACCTGTTATCAGTTGCACCATAGAATATGTTCAGTTATTATCTGTGGCATTAATCATCCAGGTGTAGCCAAGGCATGTTTAATGTTTGTCATCTTAACTGTGCGCTTGCAATAAGCCTTTCAAGTCAAACCTAGAGGTGTGTGAGCCCCAGCCTACTGCCTTTGTCACAGCTCTATCTAGACCTGGAGCTTAGTAAAAGAATGTGGGAGTATTGAAAGTGCAGGGACTGTGGAGACCGATCACTGTGTGCCTTGTGTACGTGTCTGTGCTGAGGGGCTATGAGTCACTGAGTCCGTGAGACTTGAAAGTTGAATCTAGAATTTAAAGCAAACATGAGCCAGTAGGTGATATATGTCAAAAATATTTGTCACATAGTAAGTGTGATCTAAATTCTCTTCCATCTCCTGCTAAGGAACCAGCTTGGTGAGCCTAGGCAAGCCTTTCACCAGCTCTGGGTGGAATGGTCACTTTTATTTGCTTGATGTAATTGTTGCCTCTGTCTGCTAACCTAGGCCTAGTCCTGGGAGCTTTGAGCCTCCATACAATCTTATTTAGGCCTAGAAGGTTTTCAGCCTCTGAGGACTGCCGCTTACCAATCTCCCCCTTTCTAGATCTTTCTGCACTCTGGCTGACCGCTTCAACTTAGCTGCTCTGGTTCAAGCTCCTCTCTACTTTGACTGATTCAATCTGGCCTTTCTCCCTCGGCCTCTGACTAAATTGCTTTGCTTGGCCTCAAACTAACTCTGGCAATTTGTTCTAATCTTCTGGCTCCTTCTCATTCCCTGACTCATTCTGTCTTCACCGGGAGTCTAGCTCATTCTCTCTTCATCCTGTCTCTGTAAAATTCTCCCAGTAAAATTACCTCCTCTCCTTGCCCAGCCCCACCCCTGATCTCTTTTACATCACCTCTCTTTCCTCTCTGATTTTGTGAGAGCTGGGCATATCCTATTCTGTTAAATCATTCTCTGATTCATCAGTTTGTTTGCCACTCAACTAGACATCATTTTCAAACATGGGTGTTTCCTTTTACAAACTAACTTTACTGTCATTGTTTGGGATTAAAGGTGTGTACTAAGGGCAGATCTATATCTAGCCAGAGGGATTAAAGGTGTGTGCTAAGGTTGAGTCAAACCACAACTAGAAACAACTTTTCTGAGTAAACAACACAATCTCGGGACGAACAAATATCCTATAACATCTGGGCCTTCATCTGTATTTTCTGTCATTCACAGGACCCCACTGATTTCTCAGTCTTCTGGATTCAGGCAATGTGATGAGGTTTCTATGAAATACCTGAAAGTCTTTTGTGAAAACCCCTCAATTATATCTTTCAATAACCTTTCACAGAATAACTGTTGTCTGAGCCCTGTCCTAGTATCTTTCCATCCATCACTTGCTCCTCCCCGAGTCCCAGACTCATTCCCACTGTGCTCATGCTGTACAATGTGGAGAATTCCCACCTCTGATCTCATTCCTCACTAGGCCCCTTCCCATTATCAGAATGAACCACACTCTGGCTTAGCTAGGAAGTTCTTCGGGAGCCACCTGTCTGCTCTCTCGCTGGTCTGGATATGAGTTGAAATGGCAGCTATTTCTATAAGAACTGTGCAGATAAACAAAGTTGTGTTGGGGCAATCTGAGTAGACTTCTAAGACTAAATGTCAAGGACACCACTTTCTACACTGGAACTTGGAACAGTGGTCACTGTTTCTATTCAAGTAACTGAAGGACTGGAGACTAAACTCAGTTGGTAGAGCACTTGCCTGGCATGCAGGAATCCCTGGCTTTCATCCTCAGCAAGGAGAATACATTGGGTGTCCAAGAGGGTCAGATGTTCAAAGGTCATCTTTAATTATCTAGTAAGTAATTGCTTACGCCTCATCTACAGCTTGGGGTTAAAAGGCAGGATGTGTTTCTTTTTCTTAACATTCAAAACATGGCACAAGTCTTTGTAATGTGAGACCTTTTTTTTTCTTTTTTTAATTCAGTCCCTATTTGTAAGTTCAAAACTGTTCAGGCTACTTTTTCCCCCAAAGTGGGGCATCTCACCAGTCTGGGAGGAAGCTGTAAATTAGCCCTCACAAGGACTCAGAAGGGATGGATGCATAATGCCTGCTCCTGATGCTGCTGCCTTCATCAGCCCTGACAGTAGCCAGGAGTCCCCTTCCTGCTGGTGACCCACAGCTCCCAGCACACAGGAACAAGCTCAGTCCACACAGTATTGGGACACCATAACGAACCTTTCCCCTAGACCTACCCAGTTTCCCTTGAAATCTTGGGGAGTTGCCTTTGGGATCAACCCCAAGTCCCCATAGATGCTAAAAACCATGGATGCTAAAGACCTTCATGTGAAATTATAAAGTATTTGCATACGCCCCACCCCCAGGCTGGCATATGCTTAAATCATCCTTGCACTGCTTACGATGCTTAGTAAGGTGTAAACTCGAATAGTTGTTGTACTGTATTGTTTAGGGAAAAAAAAAAAACGAGAAAAAAAATGGTTCAGTACCAGATGCTGTTATTTTTCTAAATATTTTCCATTCATGGTTGGTTGAATCTGAGGCTGTGGAACCCCGGGGCACAGAAGGCTGACTTTGTTTATCCTATTGATTTATCCATTTAGCTGTTTGTTGTTCTTCTTCCTAATTGAATCTGTCTCTTTCTAGAAGGCGTATGTAATTGCATATTCTTCCCACATTTCTCTGCCCCTCTTTACTTCTATTTATGTGGATGAACAGAACACTAAAGTGCCTTCTCACAGCTTATTCTTTATATATTTTGTTCTCATTTTATATCTGTGGATGTTTTACTTGCCTGTATGTGTACACCATATGCATACCATGTCTATCAAGGCCAAAAGAGAGCATTGCATCCCTGGAACTATAGTTACAGCCAGTTGTGAGCCACCGTGTAGAGGCTGGAAATCAGACCCAGGTCCTCTGCAAGAGCAGCCAGTGTTCTTAACTCATGAGCTGCCTCTCCAGAGTTTCATCTTGTTCTCTTTTGATCATTGTGGATGGTCAAAATAAAGACTATTTTGTGTTTAAGTGACATTCTTCTTATATATATTATATAATATTACATATTATATACTATATGTATTATATACTATATATAATATTATTACATATTATATATACACTATATATTGTATATAATATATATAATTAGCAAAGAATGACTGGGAATTCCTTTATAAAGATAGTTGTGATATTTAAAGGATGTTGGAGTCACTATCTTGCTCAGGTGGTTGGTTTACTATGCTCTATATTTTAATATGAACAAAAACAGTATTTATATGTTTTTCTGTACAATTTCTATATCCTGAAATTCAGAACTTCCTTATAGTGATGCTGCCTTCTGTATCATAGAGTGTGGGTTATCAAGCCAATTATCCAGATTATTTAACTCAAACAAAAATACCTTTTGTTTTTGTGACTGTCTTAGGACAGGGATCACTGGTTAGGGTCCCTGAACCAATGAGCTGAAGCTCAGCATTGCAGGCAGGGTCTCTCAGATCCACTTCGTGGGAGTCTGCTCGAGGAAGCTTTCCATTGTGGGACAGATGTTGAAGACTTCATGGAAAGTACGGCTAACCAGCCCTATCTCCAAGAGCATCGTTTACGGTGCTGACAACACGGGGCCATGAATTCTAATAATATGTGTCAATAAATAAATAAAGTTGACACAGTTTTGATTCTGAAGAAAATAACCCAATAGTCTTGCTCAGCTATCTTGAGAAGTTTTATTAGTTAACCAGAGATATACAGCTTTTCAAGCAACAAGCTCAAAATATCAAAATATCTTCCACTGGATAAATGCTTCCAGCACACTAAACTCAATTGATGTTAAGAGCTAGCCCAAATCATGCCTCCTCCTTGGTGATGTTAAACTATGAGGTCTGACTGATCTTTGTCCAAAGACAAAGGGGAAAGAAGAGTGTATTTTAGATGAACAGTCTAAATTCTCTTCTTTGTAATCATCTCCATAGGGCTGGATGGTGACTCTGTGAGTAAAGCCCTTGCTGGGCAAGAATGAAGAGCTTATTTAGATCCCCCCAAGAGTCCATGCAAAGAAGCCAGTTGCCGCTGCATGGACCTGTAGTCCCAGCACTGGGGAGAAAGACAAGAAAATCCCTAGGGTTTGCTGGCCAGGTAATTAATGAGTTCCAGATTGAGTGAGAGACTCTATCTCAAAATTTAAGGTGGAGAGAAACCAAGAAATAAAAACAACAGACATCCATTACTGGCCTTCTTGACCCGCAGGACCCCAGGGTTCACACAAGCTTGTGTAAACAATAGAAAACTTCCCCTCCCCCACAAGGCAAATGCACTCTGGCTCCAAGAGAACAAACAGGCAGCTCCCCTTGTTCTTTGTTTTCAGCACTAAGAGCAAACATTTAGGAAATGAGGTTTGAGTGAGTGAAATAATGAATGATGAGCGTGGCGTCAGCAGTACAGCAAATACTCTTGGCTTTTGACGGAGTTTGCCTAAGGAATCCTTTGAGATTCAGTAGGGATCGTCTTTCTGTGGGACATACGTATGCTTGTCCTCACGTGTCTTCTGTTCATGCATGATTGTGTCACTCGCCTACCAAATTTCATGTGACCTGAAATCTGTGAGGCTGACTTTGACTGATTTAGGAACTGTTGACACACCTAAGTATTTGATAGATATTTGATATTTGATAGATAAGCAGACAGAACCTGCATCAACTATATAGAGTCTAACAGGCTTTTGTTTTTATTTCTCCACTTAACAGAATGTAACTTTTTTGTTCATTTGCATTAGAGCGGGAGGACTTTGAACTGAGAATCGTTACTTAAGTAAGATTTTAACCCATGCTATTTTGCACAAAGGACACCATCATCACTGTATCACCGTAACAGTCTACATGTGCTGTTGGAGCAGAGGTCTGCAATGCACAGGGTGAGATGTGAGCCAGAGTCAGGTGGACAGGCCACAGGAATATACCGTTACTAAGGAAAGGTTGTTTTGCCAGAAGCCAATAGAAGCACTGTGGCTTAGACTCTGTAGCTCTGAGTTGTGTTCTTGGGTGCCTAGGGCAGACATACCACTTCCACCTGTGACTCTAATCCATGAGGACCAATAGCTTCTCCTCATGCCAAGCATTTGTACTCACATGTGCACACACCCACACACCAATACACACAATAAAAAAAAATGAGTCTCAAACTCACAAGGAAGAAAGAAAATACAGTCATGAAAATACAGGACTTTAATTTTTTTTAATTCCATTTTTCAATGTAAACTACCCATTTTAAATTTTCATTGAGTAGGAAAGGGATCATATTAAAAGCTGGAGAAGGTGGGGCCGGACAGATGGCTCAGCAGTTAAGAGCGCTACCTTCTCATATAGAGAACCTAAGTTTGGTTCATATCACCCAAGTTAGGGTGTGCAGAAATGCCTGTGACTCCAGCCTCTGGAGGTTCCATGCCCTCCTCTGACCTCTGAGGACACCTGAAAGCTCACATGCATGAAAACGTATTTACAGTTCTCTGCAAAAGTTAGAGAGATGACAGAGGCAATGCCGAGTGCCACACAAATGCACACACTGACCTCTCGATTAAGTGAAGCAAGGGCTATCAGAGAGATCACATCCTCAGACGTAAGGAGGAACCGGTCTCATCAGCATTTATGCAATCCCGCAACCTCAGCGAAGCATTTAACTTCTCAGGGTCCTGGGCTTTGCCTTGCTTTAATCTCTAAAACAGAGAAGATGTTTAATCAGTTGAAGTAGATGAACTCTAAAGGCAGTTCTACTTGGAAGTTTTAGTACATCTTAAAAGCCACCTTTCCAATTGCATATATTCATATGTCTTGTGCCTTCTGTAGTCTGTCTGAAGTGTATGTGTGTGTGTGTTTGTGTATATTTGTAGTGACCTGTCTAAATTACATATTACACAAAATTATGACAAAAGTTCTGGAAGTACCATAGAAGAAAGGCCCCCCAAAATTTGTTAACACTATTAAATTCACACAGAAAATGACTAAAACCATGGTGTCATTTGGAGCCACAAAGGTTTTTAGTTATATAATAACATCAATATATGGAAGGAAAGCTCAAATATTGTAGTGGAGAAGATTAGGCACCTAGTCTTCAGCTAAAGGGATATGACTTGAAATACAATTATAAATATTTCACCCAGGGACAGAGCTAATGAAACTAAGGTCATGGGTTCAATTCCCACGTGAGCCATTAGCTCTGCTTCCTTCTGTTGCTCTCAGACCCGCCACCCTCCTAACCCTGACTCTCACCCTTCACATTCCTCCTGGGGTCGCAGAGGATGCAGAGGTAAATCAGCCCCTCCCCTTGGCTAGAAGTCTAAAGGTCAAGCCCCAGTCATGTGACCTCATCCCAATGGGGACAAAGCAGATTATTACTGGATTGTTATTGTTGTTATTATTACTTCCTCATCCCAACAGCAGTGCCCAATGCTGCAGCCAGTTTTGACGACCTCCTCTTCCCAGACTGCCTGCATGGGAATCTCCACTCTCCTGAGGAGTCCATTGCCTTGGACAAGCTATTTAATACTTCCAACCTTATTTTCCTCACTTTCAAAGTCAGTACTATAAAGGCATTTTATAGTGTTACTGTGAGGAATGGATGCATTGATATGGGTAGAAAAACCTGGACCATAGGAGGTAACTGTGGTGGTTGGCTTTCCGTTGCTTTGGTCCTGCAAGCCAGTTAGTGCTCGGTGAGAAGCCCATAGACAAGTATCTTCCCAGTGCTCGCTCACGTTCCACAGGCTGGATGTCTGGAGACAGAAGACAAGCACCAACGCACTCATTTACAGTTCTCAGAGTTAACAGCACCAAACAAGCCGGGTGGCCTCATCTTGACTCATTAGACATACAAATTACCCTATTGTGTGAGTAGGAACACACTAGATTTGAGAATCTCCTCTCTCTTTTTGGGGTTTGGAGGGAAGGTATGGATCGATCCATGAAAGGAAGAAAGGGAGAGAGAGAGGAAAGGAGAGAGAGGGAAGAGGCAGCAGGAAGAGAGGAAGGGAAAGGGAGAGTGGACAGGTAAGTGATGCATGCCTGAGAAGAGTCCAGTGCTGTAATGTAGAGCAAAGAGACACCGAAACTTTAACACCAACTCTTGGTTAGAGAAATAAACCAACAAATGACGACCCCTCAGACCCACTGAACCATCACCCGTGGCTACAGCAGCTAAGTAGTGTCCTCCTATATGACTGAAGCAGAACTCCAGGAAATTACCTTTGGGTCCTAAGGTAGGGAGAAGGGGCCAACAGAGTTCCAGGTGGGTAAATGTTCTAAAGATCCAGATGGTCAAACCATTTAGCAGAGTTCCTGGAAATGGCGCTTTCTCCTTTGTATGGTGACTAGGAGGGGTTATGATATATTGAGACAAACACTTTGGACCTGATTTTGAAGGTATCAAAGGTTGGCCACTCTGGGAACACATAATGACCCTAAAATAGAAAATCAGAAGCCAAAGCCAGAACAACCACTTACAACTCAGTATGTCTAACATGTCTCTCCATACAGACTATATTGCAGAGTGAGGACCTGATTTTGTCTATAAATAACATTTTCCTACTCAGGCAATTTTGAACCAGAAAGATAAAGCTGCTGGGCTCCCGCTTAAGAGAGCCAAAGAGATGAGGAATTAAAGGTACAGTTTTAGGAAGTTCCTATCAGGCTACATGTCCATGTTTCTCCCCTGTCAAAGCGATGGGCCATTCCTCCGTAGTGACTCAAATCAACACATGCAGAGTGGGACCCGGCACACCTCGCTGTCACCGAACTCTCAGAGGGATGATCTTGCGCACTCTGCTCACAGTTGAAGTTTCATTTAAGCATTTATCTGCCAGCCAATGAGATCCCAGGGACAGGAAAAGAGGTATAGGAAGGAATGATGATAGAGTCTGATATTTGAAAAAATGGATGAGTCTCCCTAAAGAAGAGACTAGATGGTATGGGGACAGAAAGCTGGCAGGCTGCCAGCCTGGTAATTACATCTCGAATTGAGCCATAATCCTCGCCGCTTCTGAAAACAGTAAGAACGGGAAGACGATAACCCGCGTTTATTTTAAAGACTGATATTTGCTTACTGCTTCCAAATAAAATGCTTTCCCAGCGCTCGGGTGGAGGCTGGAGAGTTGCGGACATAATGGTGTGTTTTGTGTAAGTAGAATGGAAATAGTGCATTTCCTAGAAGGAAAAGGAAACTGAGCACTTTGTGGAGAGGAATCCTGTATTTTGTGACGAAAAAAAAAATACACTTTGTCTTCCATAGAACATACTTTTATATGTTTGTTTGTTTGTTTGTTTGTTTAAACAAAACCTTCAGGTTCACAACGTACGAATATAAGCTCTTTGTGCACAACAGCGTGGGCTTTACCCCAAGCCAGGAAGTGACCATCACCACCTTAGCAGGCTGTCCAGTGAGAGGCGCCACGGTCACCGCAAGCATCCTTAATCACACAGCCATAGACGTGAGATGGAAGAGACCAAGTAAGAAATCTTCGTCCGCCTGCCTTTTCCCTCTGAGCATTAGCCCTGTGTTAGTTCCTTTCCTGTTGATGCTGATGAAGCACCATGACCCAGGGCAACGTAAAGAAGGGAGAGTTTATACTGGTGTGTGGTTCCAGAGGATTAAAGTCCATTGTAGCTAGGAGACACACCAGTAAGCAGTGCGTCGGTGACACAGTTCTCCAGCCACGCCACACCTCCTAAGTCTGCCCAAACAGCACCGCCAATCTGTTACCAAGTTTTCAAATGCCTGGGACTATGAGGGACATTTATCATTCAAACCACCACAGCACCATAAGGGATTTAAATGGCGAGTTAAGAATAAACAAGTCAGGGTGCCTAAGCAATGTATGTGCATGCATGTTCACCTGTGAAGATGTGTTTAGGATCACATGTACATGTGCGCATGTATGTGGGGAGGTATAGGGGGCAGCCAGAGGTCAACTGAAGGTACGTTTCTTCAGGATAATTGTTGCTCTCACTCTCCTTGAATTCCCCGTGTTCCTAGCAAGCCTCAGGGTTAGGCGTCTTTTCCAAGCCCTCAATGACAAGTAGACACCAGTGTTTAACGTGGGCTCTGGGGATGGAACCTGTGATGCTCCACTTAATAGGCAACTGCCTGCTTCCCTCTTCCTGGACTCCTCTGTTTTCCCATATTCACTTCTGACAGGAAGAGTTCCCATCAGTGAGGAGATAAGATAGCGGGATAGCCTGTCTGCTTCACAACTGGGTGCCGTGCAGGACTCTGACCCTCTGAACTCCCTGACCTAGGACGCTCTACTCGTTAATAAGAACCACACACAGTGACGTCAACAATGTGATCGGTTTGCCCATACTCCAGGAAAGCAGACCTGAGTCTGTCGTGGAAATGTTCACACTAATCGGTTTTACCAAGCATGACTTGAGATCTGAAAATGGCCAAACCAAAACACGTCAGTATTTCCACAAAATACTGAGAAGTAGCAGCTAGTTTGATTAAAATATTTTGTTTTATAAAAAACACCACAAGAACCATGATCCGCTCCTATATAAAAAGTAGCACAATTTGAATCAGTCTGGAGTTTGTTCTGGCCTAGGAAGACCTGAGTGAGTCTGCGCAAGCTCTCTGCTGTGTGATACCCAGCATGCATTAGGACGAGTATTTGACGTCATCAATGCAAAGCAGAGCCGTGTCTGAGACAGTCACTCTTCCATCACTGAGAACGTACCCCAAATGGAAGAACTGTACCATCTCGCAGGCTCGGGGCTTAGGTCCGTGGTCACTTATTTCTGGAGCTTTGAGGCCTGTGGTGAGGTGGTGTGCAGAGGAGTGTGTGTGGTGGAAGAAGCTACTCAAATCCTAGCAGCTTTGAAGCCAAGAGAAAGAGGCTGCGTGTCAATATCCATTCATGCCAGCGGCATGTCTCAGTCAACCGACTAACCTCCACTGGGCCCCAGCTCCTAAAGGGCTTGCTATCTCCCAGTACTACAGGAGGCTGCAAACCAAGCCCAGGGTGGGAGGGCCTGAGCGATGTTACATGTAGGAGCAAACATAGTGTTGACCTATGTTTCGACCATATAATGTATTTTTTTTTTTAGAAAAATTTCAGTGTTTTGGCAAGGTAGTTGGTTTGTAATGATCTATGGTATTTCTATTAGAATGATTTGAACCATTTTAGTGGAAGATTTTAAATTAATTGATCTTGTGGTTACCTTCTATCATACATTTCCAAGAACTATAGGCTTTTATCTGAAGCTCAGTTTATTTGTGAGTGTGTCTGGATGAGTGTGTATATTATGTGTGTTTGCATGTCTGCACATATGTGTGTGAGAGTGTGTGTGTGATCTGTGTGTATGATGTGTGTGGGAGAGTGTGTGATGTATGTGTGTGTGTGTATATAGACATTGGTGCATATGTATGTGAGGAGTTTGGGGGTGTGCATGTACATGTGTGAGAGTGTGTGTGATCTCACAGACTGTGAGAGAGTATGTGTGATATATGTGTGTGGGGGTGGGGCCATGTGTGTGGAGGTGTGTGCCTGTGTGTATGTGAGTGTGTATAATCTATGTGATATGTGTGTGTACACATCTATGTGTTGATGCATGTGTGCCGTGTGTGTCTGTGATTTATGTGTGTGCACATACACATTGTTACATGTGTATGTGTGTGGGGTGTGTGGGAGTGGAGACATGTGCCTGTGCATGTGTGCATGTGAGAGTAGTGTACACATTGTAATCTATGTGATATGTGTGTGTGCACCCACTTTATATGTTGGGTGTGCATGTTTTCACCCATTCTTCTCTACCTTGCCCAACAAGTTATCTCAAGAGCTTGTCTGTAAAAGGAGCATGCATGCACAAGCATACACACACACACACACACACACACACACCTTGTGATACTTGAACACTGTAGTGAAGATCTGGCTACTATGGTCTCACTCACACACATCCCCTGTGATGTTGTTGTGTTC
This sequence comes from Mastomys coucha, assembly GCF_008632895.1. Taxonomy (NCBI): domain Eukaryota; kingdom Metazoa; phylum Chordata; class Mammalia; order Rodentia; family Muridae; genus Mastomys; species Mastomys coucha. The sequence continues at coordinate 85,863,889 of NW_022196891.1, forward strand.
CTGAAGTCGCCATGCTTATAGAAGCTGACAAACCTAATAGATGTGAAGTGGCCTACTGACGTTCTATTACCTCAGTAATCAGCACCTCTGACCTTCGGGATGTAGGTAATGCAATCTGCTGTGATTTCCATTCATACCTTAGAAATTTCTCAGATAACTCCTTATGAGCATGAAAGGTTGGCTGTGAAAGCTTGCTGCGGAATCCTCTCTCTCCTCTGTGGAACCTGCTCTCTTAAGTAAATTAACTAGCCACTCCTCTGTGAAAGAGCTGCCTGTTTTCTCAACTTTAACTAATGTTTTTCTGTTGTTTTTGTTTTTTCTTGCTTGATAGAAGAAAAACTGGCATGTAACCTACTAAGTTGAACAGGACAAAGCTATAGTTTAACACATCTTGGAATTGAAATTCTTGAAATTAAACAAATGTTTACATCTTTTCCTAGTGAACATCATCTTTCAAAAAATCATGAAATAAATAAATAAATATCTGTGTGTATAATATGTGTGCATGTGTGTGCATGCACACACACACACACACACACACACACACACACACACTCATTTATCCTGGGCTGGGAGCTGGCTCAGTCTGTAGTCCTGGCATGCCTGTGACATAATGAGAGGCAGGGACAGGATACTCCACTGATGATCCTAGCACACACACAGCAGTGAACAGAGACTATGTCTCAAAGTAGAAAGTAGGCATCAATACATGAGGCTGACCTCTGACCTCCATGCATGCCCTCTTACCCCCTCTGACCTTCATGCATGCACCATAGTAAATGTGTACTCAAACACATGCACCTGCACATATGTGCACGCACATCATACACAGAGAAAATTACAACAAAAGACATGTTATTTCTCTGCTGTGGTTTGTACAAATGCCCATCATTTTAACAGAAAAATGTTCCAGGTAAATTTGTATCAATCACGGGCTGATAAAGAGAAGCCATTTGATATTTTTATTTTTATTGGGATGGAGGCAATAGAACCTGTGGTTACTCCCACTCAGAGCCTGGAAATGTTTGAGGTAACTCTTTGTTGAGCACAAAGGCTACCTCCGAGAAGGGTCACCTTAAAACCATTTGATTCACTACTTGACAATTTGCCTGCTTGCCTCCCATGTTTGTAATGTGAGGTAAAAGTATCGCTGTGTGTTTTCAAACTTTTTCTAAGAGTAGGGGGATGGCCAATATAAGCGTCCAGCACAAAGATCGTAGTCTCTTTCTCTGTTCTCAATGCCTAAAGCACCAGGAAGAAGAAAAGAAGGAGTGTTTTGACATGTTTTAATCCATCAAAAGATGTCACCTAAAGACAGCAATCGCAACATTCCTTTTAAAGTTTAGTTTTATTTTAGTTTAGTGAGTGTTCATAGTTAGTGATATCTTTTACTGATTCCCATATCCTTCTATTTGCACTTAAATAAGGAAGTAATGGATTATTGTTTTCCTTATCGTATTTCTCAATGTTTGCTTTATAAATTATTTTCATTATTATATAATATTATACACAACTGTTTTCTCAAAATGGCTCCAGTACTTAGGAGCAGTTCTTAAATTTTCTCAATCCTAAATTTTGGGTTTCAGTTTGCCTTTCCATCCACTGGACAATGATTCCAGAGTTTTATCACAAACGTTCATTTGCTTATTTTACTGTTATTCTGAGTGTTGTTTTATGTGTGTGTGTGTGTGTGTGTGTGTGTGTGTGTGTGTGTGTGTGTGTGTGTGTATGAATGCCTGAGTTCTTAGATGAGGTCAGAGGGGAAGCAGCTTGTGGGAGTTAACTCTCATCCCACTATGGCTTCCAGGGCTTAACTCAGGTGGTCAGGTTTCTCTTTCCCCTCCAAGACATCTCACCGGATCATCATGGAAGTTATTTTTTTTTAAGGTGACTGTGTGTTAATTTTTGCTGAGTAAGATAGTAGTTCTGGCAGCGTCGTTGCACATTCTAATTTTCTCAGTACAATAATATTTTTGCCTTTCTTGCCCATAAGCAGTCATTTAGATGCACGCAAAGTTCTTAGAGCCGATATTTTCTCTCAAAACACTGATGATATTCCATCCTCACAAGCATCTACCTCTTTAGCTGAGTCTTCTGAGGCTCGTCGATTCGTTCTCCCTCTGCTATGCGTTGGCTGTGGACCGTCCCCACTGGGTCATGGATTTGAACACTTAGTGCTCAATTGGTGGTACTGTTTTAGAAGCTTGTGGAACTTTTGACCTCCATACCTTGCTGGCAGTGGTAGGTCAATGAGAGCTCACCATGAAGATTATAGCCCAGACTCCATCTCCTGTCCCATTGTCTACTTCTGAATACACCAACAGAGAGCCTCCATCACATATCCCTGCCTTCCCCAGTGGGACGGCCTGTACCCTCTGAAACGCTGGATCTAAATGAACCCTCCCAAAGGTTCTTGCCATTAGGTGTTCTATCCCACCAACAAGGAACACAAAGAGCATATCCTACTTAGTAGATAATTCTTAACTTTTAGTTTACTTTAGCCACAGTAGACTATGATATGCCTACATTTAGATATATTGTCAGTAGTCTGGGTAAGACAATGTAGTCATGTGCGTGAACCCATAGGCTCATGTGTTCAAACGTATAGTCTCTACTTGATGAGTCTGTTTGGGAAGGACTGAGAGATGTAGTTTTATTGAAAGAGGTGTGTCACTGGGCATGGGCTTTGAGGTCTCAAAAGCCCACACCGAGCCTAGACTTTCTCTCTTTCTCTCCTTCCATCTTGTGGATAAGAATGTAAGCTCTCAGCTACTGCTCTAGCACTATGCATGCCTGCCTGTGGCCATCCTCCCCACCACGATAAACACAGACTCTAAACCTCTGGCAATGTGAGCCTAAAGTAAACATGTTCTTTTATAAATTGCCTTGATAATGGCATTTTGTCAAAGCAATGGAAAAGCAAGACATACTATATTCTCTTTATAGGTATCTCTTCATTGGAGGAAGGCTTAACTACTATAACCATGGTTGTTTGCTGCAGTATATGAAGGTTCGGACAGATGAGCACCTTTCAGGACCCTGCTTTCTGTCCTTCTCATTCACACATACAGTTCATTCAGCCTTACCATGGGCCATGGGAATGAAGTCAGACATCTCTGGCCTCAATCCTCCAACACTGACTCAAAAGAAATGAGTCCTTCCTTTAAGTTGGTCTCTCTAGTATTTTTTTATTTAAAACTTTCATAAAATAGATTTTAATCGTATTCTTTGTCTTTCCCCATCTTCTCACAGAGAGATCCCCCACATCCCTACCCACCCAGCTTCACGTTCTTTCTCTCTAAAAATAAAGTATTAAAAAAAAAGTCAAGACAAATAACACACATACACTAGCACATGCACACATACACACAAAAAACATAGAACAGTTAGACACAAATGACCAAAACAACAAAAAATTAACACATCATGGAATTTATTTTGTGTTGGCCAAATACTCCTGGACGTGAAATACTCCTGGACGTGAAATACTCCTGGACGAGGGGCCTGCAGAGGAGCGTAGTTGGTATACCCTACCCAGTGACCCGCCATTCACAAAAACTGATTTTTCTCTTGATAGCATGTATCAATTTTAAATAGCTTCCTGTAATGTGTGAAGCTTGGTATCCTTTCTCCTCTCCTTGCTACAATGTTGTCTGATTTGAACCTGTGCTTGTCATACACTCACTCTGTCAGGCTCTGTGAGTTCACATTGTATCAGCCCCACTGTGTCTAAGAACACACTGTTTCATTGGAGCCATCCAGCGGCTCTGGCTCTTACAGTCCTCCTGCCTCCTCATCCACATAGATCCCTGAGCCTTGAGTGGAGGGGTTGATAGAGACATCCCAAATAAAGCTCAGTACTCCAAAGTCCGTCTACACCTTGGCCCGCTGCAAGTCTCTGTTAATTACCATCTACTACAAAAGGAAGCTTCAGAAACATCTCTGGGTGTTGAGCTAGGCATTGATCTATGAATACAGCAGAACATCATCAGGAGTCATTCCATTGCTATGTTCCTGCAGCACAATAATAGTAGTAGATTTGCTCCTAGGCCCAAGTCTAATCTAGTCTCAAGTTCGTGGTCACTTTAGAAGTGTCAGGTATGGATTCCACCTGATGGTATGGGCTTTAAATCCAATTTTTTTAAAAGTGGCTGGTTTCTCCTGTAACATATATGCCACACTTGAAGGTGTGTACCTTGCGGCAGATACTGTTGTTATTTATACCTCACTACCACTTTGGAATATACGTTTTTCTTCACTCTTTGGTGTTGGGTATCTGAAATTCTGCAGATTTTCTTCATTTGATGCAGGTTTTAATTCTTCCCTGGGTTTTTTGTTTGTTTGTTTGCCTGCTTCTCTTTCATGTCCAAGGCAGATCTCTACAGCATCCCATATGAAACCTCTTCATAATTCCAGGCACTCATTTTCATACGCCTCATAGTTTCTTTTCATAAAGACATGTCCTTTTGTGTTATTTTTGAAGAACATTATTCAAATGTTTTCTAAAACCCCCCATCTCCTTATGAGAGGGAAGAATCTTCGAGACAGCATTTCCCTTGTCTTATAAAATGAAGAATCCGTATAACACAATTTCCTATTTTAGAAAAGAAAAATAATATTGAAGCCACATTAACCAATAGACAGAAAAGGTGAATATTCCTTAGGAACATTTACCAGCTTTCTCTCCTGAGCTAATTCAGTTAAAACTTTTTGTCTCTCAGAGAGGAGATAAGGTCACTATAATATATATAGAAGGCCCTGATTTGTGGCTCTTCTATCTCTTAAATGGTTCACTGACTAGGAAGAGGCACCATAGCATGAGCAATGCAAACAGACTATGGATTAGGCCTCATAGAACATCTCTGTGGTGGTGACTAGCAACACTAAATGTCCATGGTGTTTGCCCCTCTAGGGACTGTACAGTGTAATGTCTTCAGGTTTGGCAAAAGGCAGGACAAGGCAGAAAGGTGAGTCTTGCTGTCTAGGTGCACTGCCTGTTTCTAGTCCAGAAAGAAGAACATTCCAAAGGCATCCACATCAGGACTAAGCCACCACCTTTTATCTCATCCCTGGGGCAGTAAGTAGCTTGTACTCTGTGTCAAGTGGGTAGATAAATGGAACCAGGCTAAGAATGGCAGGTAAAGGGGTTTTCTTCAGACCTTGACATAATATCTCTTACCTTAAACTCTCAATGCCAGTTCTAATACATGTAATCTATGAATCTAAGTGTGCTCCTGAGAAACAGCTATAACACAAGTAAAAATGTATTTAACTTTGTCTGCTTGGCACATTCCCCTAATTGTAACAATCTCTCCAAATTGGGACATTTCCTCTAGTAATGAGGGGAAAACCCATCAGACAGGGTAAATAGAAAGTCAGGTGCTCTGGGCAGTTGGAAGATTCCAGAGACCCCTACCCCCACCCCTACAAAGCAGAGGAGAGTAGAGTTGCTGGGGATGGGGATGCTTGCCAACCAAATTGTGGAAAGAAAAACAGGTTCAGATGGTAGTGTTGCCTGCAAGCTGTAAGGAGAGCCTTAGGGTTGCTGCCCAGGGTGATGACCATCACCCATCCTGGGGTAGGATTCCCAGTGATGCGGGTGCTTTTAAATTACCCTTGCCCCTTATCAGTGACCCCTCACACTTACTCCCATTAGGGATCCAGAAGAAGAAAGCACTGGTTCACCAATCAGGCATTGCTACAATTGACACTTTGGTATTTGGTCTGTGGTGGACTCCCTTTCTAGAGTGCGCACCTGTGTATGTGTGTGTGTGTGTGTGTGTGTGTGTGTGTGTGTGTGTGTGTGTGTGTGTGTGTGTTGTGGCTCCCCCAGGAAGTCTCTCACAGGAGCATCTGGAAGCATTCACTTCATGTCATAAAGGTTTAACCTTCAGATTAGCCCGATTGCTTGAAGTATCAAATAGCACAAACTCGACATGGAACACATCTCCTGTGCTGTGGAATGGCCACAGATTAATGAGTGACGTTCCCAGGAGCCTATAAGCAAACTATTTCTAATGAGAAAAGGAACTCTTTCACAGACAAGCCATGTGGCTTCCCTGGACAGAGCTGATATTATCATGTTGGAAGTAGGAATGCTAGGAGGAGAGTTGGTGATGTCAAAGGAAAGAGACCACTCAATCTCCAGGGTTCGCCAACTTAATTACAAAACTCTTCCGACACAAACCCTCCCAACCACACTGGCACACCTAGCCCTTTTAAAATATTGCTAGAGATAAGGCAAAAGTAGTGTCCAGGTTAGGGCAGAGAAATCAGAATTGAAACTTGCCTTTTATGCATGAGCCCCATTATGTTAATGTACAGGAGTGCTTGAAAAAGGTCACTCAAACCCTCAACAGTATGTCGCTTTCTGTTGCATATAGATTTGTAAATAATTATGTTGATATTTTGAAGGTTCTTTGAATAACTGTAAATAGCATAATTAGAATATCTGGAGGAAAATTAAAGTATGTGTCCCTCAACATTACTTCCTGTTTGATTATAGAGTGAAGAGAAAAATAGAATTTGTTTAAAAATAAAATCTAACTCCACCAGTTTTGTCCCCCAAAGGAGGTTCCAGAACATTTTATAAAACTGATACTCCACCATCTTGCTTCTGCCTCATTGTAGAAACAGTTAAGAGAATTTATTCTGCCTTTTCTATCTGCCACACAAACAATGTTCTATATTTTTCTGTTCATAGCTTTTCAAGATCTACAAGGTGATGTGGAATATTACACACTGTTTTGGAGTTCTGGGACCTCGGAGGAATCTCTGAAAATCTTGCCAGATGTAGACTTTCACATCATTGGCCACATAACTCCAAACATGGAGTACCAGGTTTCCCTCTTGGTTTTCAATGGAGTCCATGTGATCAACAGCACAGTGGTGCGTGTGACCACGTGGGAGGAGGGTGAGTGAAGATTTCAAGGCCTCTTGGCTTCAGACATGCCAGTGGTATTGATGGATCCTTTCTGGAACTAACATCAGTCATCCTTCCTTTATAAAACTCCTCATGCTGTAAAGAAGGGGTAGGAACCAAGTTGCTTAGGTGCCCCTTGTCTCAAAGGGACAGATTAATAGGCCAGCACCCTTGAAACACCAGCTTGGAGCCAGAATAATCAGCCATCAGGCTAGTTTCCGCTTGTTCATTGCAGTAAAGGCTTAGTTAGGAGCCGGTTCACATCAATATTCAGCAACATTTTTCCTAAGATTTGTCCTCAAAAGCGTGGTGCATTTCAAAATGACACCCAAGCTCAGGGAGAACTCTCCCAGAGTCACCAAAGAAAACAGTAGGCAGAGGCTCGGCCTCGAAGAAGAATGTCATGTCTCGGTCTCTAAGCCCGTTAGCCAGGGAGAGGAAGCCAGAGAATCAACTTGTGAGTCGGAAATGAGTCTGGAATGGTCTTTCTAATCTTTCTGGCTTTATATGGTCTCATTATAAACATTATAATATCGTTTCCTCCCAAGCAAGTGTTCCAGGCCATTAGCAGAACTCTTTAAGTATGGAACCCATTTCCCTTTGTGATGCCAAAGGTCGGCACCTTTTGTTTATAAAATAGGATGAATCACAAGGATGATTTTTCAACTAGTTAAGATGAGTTCTTATGATAAAAATAGGCCTTGGCATAGTTATTTCTGACATGCTTGAATAATTGTGTAATTTAACGCTAAGCAAGATTTTTTTTCTAATGTTAGATTTCATCATTACCTATGGTAATCAACACTCAAAATCATTTACATAATGACAATATTGCATTATTGCTTCATATTGCTTGAGTTACAAGCTAGTAACAGGGAATGATTTTTCTTTTTTCTTTTCTTTTCTTTCTTTTATTTTTTACATCCCAGCAGCTTCTATGTACTTGAATTTTATTTTATTTTTTATTTGGCTTGAGGAGCAAATCCCTCCCCCCCTCCTCCAAGGAGATAGAAAGAGAAGGGTTGAAACAATACAAATACTAGAGAGCCGTCAGAGGTGCAGACGGATGGGTGATTCATCATTCGGATCCCACTGGCCGCATAGCATTGAAGATTAGCACTATGCTGGTGAGATGAAACATTTTACCACCAATTCCTTTTGGTTTCTGACTGAGAGTCTAATAAGCCAATTTGCAGAGGACTTCAGACTGTGATAGCTTCATCATAGGAGAGCAGATAAGCAAGGAGCCCTTTGCTAAGCCTCCGGACCAATCTGCATTTAGTCTAACAAGTGCTTTGGCTGAGACAGCTGGAGCTTACTCGGTTCCTTCCTTTAATTCTAGAGCCTCGGGGCATGCTTCCCCCAGAGGTTGTCATCATCAACAGTACAGCTGTACGTGTCATCTGGACATCTCCTTCAAACCCAAATGCCGTTGTCACCGAGTCTTCCGTCTATGTAAACAATAAGCTCTACAGGACCGGAACGGATGCGCCGGGGTCGCTCGTTCTGGAAGACCTGTCTCCCTTCACTAGCTATGACATTCAGGTCAGACCATTGTTTCGTGTCTTTTTTTGGATGGTTAAGCTCGTGGATGTGTTAAATAAAACATGCTGAGCGATGCCTCCGAGTGGAGGCCCTTTGTCCTGGCTACAGGTTATTGTTTAGTCGATGGGAAAGGGACGAGAAAAGAAGGAAATTGACTGGAATGAAAGCTGTTTGCTGTGAGGACGCATAGACCTGAACCCCTAGAGAAGGGCTCCTGGCTAAGATGGAACCAGTGCTGGTGAGGGAGGTGACAAAGAACCTGCTGATGGAAGGAACTTAACCACATCCTCACCAAAAACAGTCTTTTCCTGTTTTTCTTCTTCCCCTACCTTTTGTTCATACCAAAAGCAGACTTCACTTGTTGATGTAGACTTTCTCTCTGTTCTTTTTTTCTCTGCCACTTCCTCAGGGAAGTAGCATTGCTCCAAGACTGTCCCGGCTGTCCGTTGTTCCTTCTTAAGGGCATGGCATGGACGCCATGGTTCACTATCGTTCTTGATTTCAAATGCAACAGGAAAAACATAAAAAGCAGCCAGTAAAAGAAAAAAAAATAAAACAAAACAAAACAAAAAAACCCAAAAGCAAACCAACAAAACCAAAGGATTTCCCCCAGCAGATTAGAAGGACGGAGCCCATTCCTCCTGGCTGCATTAAAGATGTCTTTGGGAATCTGGAACACTCTTTAAGTCCATGCCTCTCTCCCTAGAAGAATTCTTACACACTGACACTACATGGCAATTTTTATCACGGAGCGCAGAGAGTGCTTTGCCTACGTGAAGCTTATGAGAGTCTCTTCAGGGTCTACTGAGTCTAAAGCAGGAGAAACAACGGAGTCTAAAGTGTATGAGATACAAAGTTACCCCGGAGGAACCGAGAATCTTCTGAATGTCAGATACGGGAGATAGATGACAAGGCCAAGGGAAGAAACAAGTGACAGAAAGATTTCAGGAGCTTGGCATTCATAAAAAAAAAAAAAAAAAAAAAAAAAAAAGGCTGCAATTTAGTAAATTTTTAAATAATCTATGCAACTTCTAAAATTCATGAGCAGCTCATGAATAATTTCAAAAAGGCATTAAATGTAGGAATTTTATTTGACCCCAGAAACATTTTGTCACTGGTGCTGTGTCTGTCCGTGTCACATGTCGGTTTTTTTCCATGTCTAGGAGCAAAGCATGTCTACAGTATTTTAATTAATTAATTAACTAATTAATTCATTACTTTTCGTGTGTGTGCATGTGTTGAGTATGTGTGCATGTGTGAGAGTGTGAGGGCATCTGTGGGTGTATGTGTGCATGTATGTGTATATAGTCCAGAATTAATTAATTAAAATTTGGCTACAGTCCCCCAGCCATCTGTCCTGGAACAACAGGCTTGCCTTCATAAGCAACCAAAAGAAACAACAGACACACACACAAAACAAAACCTTCATGAATTGTTTTTTTTTTCTTTGTACTCTGATTCCCAACAAGCTATGTGCATTACATTATATTGTATTACATCAACACTGACTGATGTTTGCAGTCACACTCCTTAGAAAGAGTCCACACGTACAAGGAGCCCACATATGGGTCAATTCCTAAACCCACGAAACGACATCTTAGTGAACAAAGAGCATGGAAGGCTACAGATGCTGTACTGGGAGGTCTTCGTTGGGTTCCCGTTGTAGGACAGAGCTGAGCTCTGAGAAGGAAGTACGGTCAACTGCCTTGTATAACCTGAATGCCTTGAGCTGGAAATGTGGTGCAAGAATCAAGAACTCTTGCTGTGCTACTGTGAGATCCTAGCACCCACGTGATAATCCGTGTGTCCTGGAATATTCTCCAACTCCAGCGCTAAGAAATCTGGATACCATCTTCTGTTCTACACATGTACACACACACATACACACAAAGTCACACTCACACCAAAATTAATTAATTAATGTATTTATTAAAATATTTAGATATCAAGCTGAGCAGTGATGAGAACATCCGGGCTGTGGTGCACACATGTCACTCAACATTGGCCTGTAGAATAAGGGCTGTCATAGAAATTCACAGGCCATGCCCCCTTTAGTAAAGTGGAAACTTTCCTCACACTGCTGAGGTAGGTCAGTTGTGACCAGAAGAAAGCATCTTTTCACCAGACTCGTGTCACTGAAACAGAGACAGAAGGCCAAAGCTGAAGCCAATATATCTGAATGTTTTCCTTAGTCTCTGTGTTGTGAGAGTCGTTGTCTAGGGTTATCATACTTGGCATGCATATGTGTGGCTGTATAGATGAATGTTAAATTTTAGTGACTTTTTATGATGTTAAAGATCATTTAAATCGGCATTGAACAGCTATGCCCGATATTTAGAATGAAACTTCCCTAGGTGAAGCTCTTCCACAAGATAGCAATTGATTTAAAGCTGGCCAAATATCCAGATGTCTTGTTGAATAAATTAATTCATGTCACCCTTTTGAAAGGGGATTATATCTTCAATTTTAAAACTTGAGTTTTAAGACCATTTCCAATAAATGTGGTAAACCCTCACGTTTATATTTCATTCACATTATACAGCATATGGTACTAGAAGTATGCTCAAGGCAGAGACTGGTAATGTTTCATTAGTTAGAGTGAAATTATGTGGAATATTTAGTGGAGAAAGTGGTAGGATGTAGTAAAGCCTGAACAAATACCAGACAACTGTCTGCTGTTTGGGTTTCCTGATTTCTCTGCCTTCTGATAGACAGCTGGGCCAGTGCCCCTGCTGTTGAGCACAGTGGGGTGCTAATTCCACAGTATCCCATCTTATCACCAGCTGGAAGGGAGGACTCAAGCTCAAAACATGAAGAAGCAAGGAGACAGCTCCTATCTCAATCCTGATTGCCTCACTGCACGTGTTAAACATGGAACATGTAAATACGCGTTGAAATGCATATCCCACCCTAGAAACCCGAACAATCATTTTATGTCCAGAAGACTTTTAAAAACTACTGGGTCAAGAACCAGTCAGAAATACGTTGAGTAAAATGAATTTCACTGAGTTGCTTAGGTAAATCTCATTGTGTGCCAGAGTCTTCTAGAGTGCATAAAATTAGTGTCATTGTATTTTAAGACAGTCTACTTTAAAAAGTTATTCCTTACTTGTATTTAATCATAGTGGAGGATCTTGCGAATGTTTAAGTCAGTGAACTCTTACTACAAAAGGCAATATTGTAGCTGTACATAACACCACTGATACACTGTAGTAAATACATGCCCAGTTCCTGTTTAGATACAGCACTGCTGGGAACCAAATGATATCTACTAAATAACAGTGTGAATCTCACCAGCCAAGCTCTGCTGTAAAGAACTGAAGATGGGTTGACTTAAAACTGCAGCCCCAGAATTTAAGAACCATCAGTACACAGCATTCTTTTACCTCTGTATGTGAGACATTGAATGTCCATTAGTATGAGAAAAAGTACAGTTCAGGGCTAGAGAGATGGCTCTGTGGTTAAGAGCACTGGGTGCTCTGGAAGGCTCAGACTCCAGTCCTAACTCCCACATGAGGTGTCTTCCAACCACCCAGAACTCAACTTCCAAGGGATCTGCCACCCGCTTCTGTCCTCCCTGGGAGTCTGCGAACACATGTTGCACATACATACACTCAGACATACACAGTTTTAACAGTAAATAAATATTTTTAAAAGAAATACTGTTTCCTTTATCTCTTAATTGAGAGTAGAACAATGCTGTGTGTGGTGGCTACTCCACCAGCTCCCCCCTGGGCCCACTCGTTCCTCCTCCCAGCTACTGGATATGCTCCTTTTGGGTTACTGATATTTGATGGGCCCCATTTCCAATCCTAAATTCTTCCACCCTCTCAGTTTTTTTTATTCTAACTAGGTGGCAGAATTTAAGGGGTGAGTGATGGTTTTCTGCCATGATTAAGGGGACAGTGCTATTGCAACTGGAACAAATGGATATAAAATAGCTCGGCCCATTGGGAGGTTTCCCTGGGCTTCATTTTTCTCCCATTAGATATTAGCATTTAGGCAATTTGTTGTAAGGTGTCAAGACTTCCAGGAGATATCATCATTATACCACGTGGTTATAGATCTGGAGAGCACTGAGAGCACTGTGCAGGGGCGACCTATTAGGCTTGGGAATCACCACCTGAGCATCTCCCATTCCCTGACTGGTCTGAATAGATTAATAAGCCCTTGTCCTCATAAGTGGTTAGAACCAGAGACCGAACATCACCATGCTAATCAGTAAATCTATTGTCTCGAGCCCAATCCTGTATTCCATTCCGAGCTCATGCCACTGGACTCGATTCACATTAAAAAAAAAAAAAAAAAAAAAAAAAAAACCAGAACGTTTACTAAGCCTCATGAGGTTATAGAAGGCTTGAAGAGATTCATTTGAAGAGGGGGGAGGTAGATACAGAGTGTTACTGTTCTGTTTTGAGGATGATTATATTTATACTTTTCCAAACTAATCTTTGCAGGTGGAAGTCTGTACAAAAGACGCCTGCGTAAAGAGCAACGGAACCCAGGTCAGCACGGAGGAAGATACTCCAAGTAACATCTCAATACCTATAATCCGTGATATTACTTCAAGGTACCTAGCTTTTTATCAGTCAATCTAAACAACTTTGATCATAAGAAATGGAAGCAAATATCAAAGAAACCAGGTTGGCCATGAAAATCTCACTTAAAAATTGCTGTAAATATGGGTGCACATCAAATTTCTTATATTTCTCAAGTAATCTATCAGAACATTGAAAGCTGTTTTCTTGATCTCATATCCCTTGCTTAGTCATCTATTAATGGATATAAGAGATCCTCTCTATTTGAATGTGCCCTTTTAATGAATTCTGTTGATACAAAATATAATTTTAATTAGAATTAACACTTATGACTAAAATCTCTTGGAAAATATTTGACTTATATATTTCAAATTACCCTAAAGATGAAAATGTAGATCAAATAGTATTACTGCTGAAAATGTAGATCAAATAGTAGTAGATAGCTGTTAACAATTTTATCAGATTCTTTTTAGTCTTTCCTTGCTAAGAAATTACCAGAGATTGAAAGGGAATTCTTTAATAATTCGGAGTTCGGACTGGAGATATGGCTTTATGAATTCGAGTCCAGCCTGGTCTACAAAGCAAGTTCCACGAGAGCCAGGGATATGCAGTCAGACCCTGTCTCAACAAGCAAACTAAAGAATAGTAGTAAGTGCTTATTTTGGCAGCACGTACATTAAAATTATAATGATACAGAGAGTATTAGCATGGCCTCTGCACAAGGATGACACATAATAATAATAATAATAATAATAATAATAATAATAATAATTCCACTTAACAGCAATAATTTTAATGTCCTTTTCAAGTATAGAAGTGGGGTTGTTATTGCTGATCCCTCTGTGCTCTGTGAGGCTGAAGAAGAAAATGTGTGCAGTCCCTTGTCCTGCTTGACCCTCATGAGACAATCACCATTCACCTAAATACATGTAGACTGACCCTGTCCACCACTGTGTGTTTCCAATATGATAGGTTCAGCCAAAACAGACGGATGTCTCTAGTTTTTTGTTTTATTTTTTATTTTTTATTTTTTCCCATCAGTACAAGAATGGGTATATTAAATTTAGCAAATCATAATTATAACAATTAACAAACATAAGTAGCTGGACATTAGCTACTCGTGTTATAATTGTACCTTGTCTCCTTAAGTGTGTTTAAAGAAAAACAACCTGTACATTCCCATCTAATTAATTCTAATTAACACTATCCTTCCTGTTGATGTTTGCCATGTTCACCAGGACTAGGTGCTTGCTGGGTAGCAAGTCAATTGGCCATTAGCGATTTCTATTTATTGTCTAATCAAACTTATCTGTGGTTCTAATAAAACAGGAAACAAAAACAATTCCAAAGGAAAGATGCAACTTTAAATTTGCAAAGTTTCATCTTATAGCTGGAGTGGGAAACTAAATAAATATTTGCTAAATATGTGAAAATACTGTCAATACTGACAATATGCAAGACATCCATAAAGCAGGAAATCTCATGCTCTGGTGAGGATTGTGAGGGATAGAAGGAATCTTGGGCGATAGGACACTGAATCCATTCTTAAAGTCTGAAAATAACTACAGCTCTGGAAATGGTGTTGTGTTGTACTTGTCTCCTGGCATCTTTATAAATCACACTTTCTGAATGGCAAAGAACTGTGCCACAAACTATATATTTACGCCCATCAAAAAGTTGTCTCTAAGCTTTACGAGAAATTAAAAGAATATGTCTGGGGCAACATGATTTTATTTTCTTCCTTCATGGGGATCACTGCAGATAACAACAGGGAGACAGTGGCTGGAACTCAAGACTGCATCTTCCCAATGTAAGAAGTTGATGGTGCAAGACCGTTCAAGTGAACATGGCACCACGAGAATGTACAAAGTGGGAGAGGAGGCACCTGCACAAGTCAGTTTTGAACACAGTTTTGGAAGCAAAAATTATATAGAAGAACCAAATTGTTTACAGTGGTTAGTAAAGTTGTATTATACTGGAGATAGAGAGAATGATATGAAACAAGTTTATTTTCTGAAGAAAATCTGGGAATAGAGATGCAGCAGACACCAAGGAGGGGTGGATAGGCAAAGTAAAGGTTAAAGATGGACCTGGCTGGAAATCTACAATACAAAGTGACTAGTACCCAAGGTCCCTCCCCCTGCAGATCTATCCAAGTGTTTCTCTTCTCTCTTGTGGTCCAGTCCACCTATCAGGAGATTAGTCAGTTATCTGCTAGGGAAACTTAGCAGTATATATTAAGAACTGTGGGTACCAGGCACAGAGTAGCAGAGATGATGCAGACAGGTAAAATCAAAGATGGAGACAACAGTGTGAACACAGAATCTGGCTCCGTTCTCTAGGCCAAGTAGTCGGTCAGAAATGTCTGCTTCTAAGAAAGTGCTAATTTTTATCAGGACAACAATAAATCACATACTATAAAATACTTCCATATAATAGAATATGGGACCTTCTGAAAAATATAAATAATGGTTTGTATCAGGTATCCAATGGAAAAGAATGTTATACTGACCAGTCACCCATGAAATTTCTGAAGCTCCAAGCCAGCTTTACATCACTCTTCAAGTTGGATAAAAGGGCCAAGATAAACACAGAAAATTACTTGATAAACACAAAACAGTGTATGAGCAGAAAACACACAATCTAAAAGAAGGGGAAAGCCTCTGTTAAGGAGACATAAAAACAGGATGCCAGAAAAACAAAAGGAGTCATTGATGGTAGAAGAAGGGACATTGTGGGTGTTGGAAGAATGAGCGCTCTGGTGAAACTTCGGAAGAAACTCTGAGATGCTGTTTCCGAAAATGCAGTAAGAACAGAAAAGGGGAAGCTGGGAAAGTTTGGATGCGCTGAGGCATACAACTGGGAACGGCCTGTCCATCACTAAGGAGAAAAAGTAACCAGAGTCATGGGCTGCCAGGTCACATGGCTGCTGGGTCACGTGGCCGCTGGGTCACCACGGTCTGCCAGATCACATGGCCGCTGGGTCACCATGGGCTGCTGGGTCACCACGGGCTGCTGGGTCACATGGCTGCCAAGTCACACGGCCACTGGGTCACCACGGGCTGCTGAGTCACCACGGGCTGCTGGGTCACGTGGCCTGGCAAAAGCTTTCACAAAGTATTCTCAGCATCTTCTACTCTCGACCAATATGTAGGGCTTTTGGGGTGGAAGGTCTCATATTTTTAATAGAAATTACTGGTATATGGGACCCTTCTCTCCTCATTTGCCACTATCTTAGTAGGTATGAAGGTGATGTATTGCTATAATTCTACTTCACATTTCCCTAATGTTTGATGAGGCCAGTTATCTTTTCTTACATTATTTGTCAATTACCTAACTGAAGGAAATCCTTGCAAATCTATTGCTAGTTTAATTGGATTCATTATTTTCTTATTAGATTTGTCAAGGTTTTCATATAGTTATATACATATATATTTGGAAATTATTTCTGTCTAGTATCTTGCAACAAATGTTTTCTCCAGTCTCTGGCTTGTCTTAGAGTTTGGGAAAGATGGGGGTGTTCTGTTCTAAGACCAAGGTTTCATATAGTCTTACAGTCCCCAACTTGGCTTTCACACTCGCTGTGTGCAGCATAGTGTCTTAGTCGCTGTTCTATTGCTATGAGGAGACATCATGGCCATGCCAATTATCACAAAGAAAAGTATTTCATTGAGGCTGACTTAGAGTTTCAGAGGGTGAGTCTATTATGGTCGTCAGCATGACAGCAGACAGGCAGACATGATGCTGGGGAGATAGCTGTGGTTCCACATCTAGACAGCAAGAAAAAAGAGAGACGCTGAGCCTAGCTTGGCATTTGAAACCCCAAAGCTCACCTCCAGTGACACACTTTCTCCAACCAGCCACGTCTCCTAACCCCTGTCAAGTATACCACTCCCTGATGATCAAGCGGTCAAATATAAGAGCCTATAGGAGCCATGTCTATTCAAACCACCACACCCAGGGAGACCTTGAACTTCTCATCCTCCTGCCACAGTCTACCAAGTGCTAGAATTACAGGTATGGGCCACCATGCCAGGCCACAGTGAGGCATCTTCTCAAGTCACTTAATAGTAGTTTTTATGAAACAAAATACTTAAATATCAGGGGCATTGGCTTTGCATTTTCGTCTTTGTCTGGCTTCTACACCTGGTGTTAACACAGAACTCTGCTGTATGGGAGCTTGGGAGGTTTTCTGCTGTACAGGAAGTTCAAGAGCATTTTGGATTGTATGAGCTCCTGAGTCAAAGGAAAACCCAAAACTCCAAAAATACAAATTATATTCCTACTATCTTTCTCCTCCGAAAACAGTTTTCTGTTTATATTTTGAATTTACATCTGTACTTGAAACTGGTGTGTGGGACAAGGTTAGTATTATTTTTATTTTCTGTTGTTTTCATTTAAGTATTTTGTTGCTGCAACACAACTTGTTACAGTGAGTATTTTTTTTTCTGGTGAATATTTTAGGATGCTGTGAAAAGTGAATATGAACACATTCAAGAGAGCACTTTTGAATCTTCTATTGAATTTATCAGTGTCTATCAGATCACCAGCATCATGCTTCCCCATGCTGACTGTTACAAATTCATATGAGCTATGAAAGCAAACAGCCTGACCCTTCTGTTTGAGCTTCTGAAAGCTTGTTTTAGCTTTTTCTTTTAATTCTGTTTTTCCAAAGAGATTTTGGAAACAGTTTCTAATATCTGCAAAAATCTCCATGGTTTTAATTAGGACTACATTAAGTTTGTGAGTCAATTGAAAGAAAATTTGTATCTCAATAGTATCTAATCTTTCAAGTGTTAGGCAAGCAAATTGCTTATGTATTTGATACATCCATCTCATCAAATTTGATAGAGCTCAGTACACAGTAGTGAAGGTGTTTTATTAGATTTGTGCCTAATTGTTTCCTTTTAGGAGTGGCATTATTAATGTTCCTTTAAGCAAATTAAAATTTAATTGTTTGTTATTGGCATGTAGAAACACCATTGATTTTGATATAATAAAACTGTGTTCAGCAACCTTCCTACATTCACTATGAGCCCTGAGCATGGTGCATAGATCCCTGAGTTCTACATGGATCTGCAAAACAAAGGTTTCAGCCCTTTACCATTAAGGATGTTGTTTGTCACCTATGAAACTTAGAGAGAAACCTTTTATCGGTGGGAAAATTATCTTTTGGCACTCACTTTCTGAGAGTTATTTATTGTTATAAATACGTATAAAATCATGTCACATATTTACCCACATTTTCCATTTTGGGGTGATTAATTATGTGCTAATTGAGAAGACATTAAGCAGTCCGCTTACCCCAGCCAAGACCTCCATGAATGGGATGCGTTTTCCACGCTGCTGAGTTCTGCTTGCTCCGGTCTGCAGATGCTCCCGCCTCTCATAGAACTGCTCCCTCCCGCCTTCTCCTCTGACAATGCCCTATAGCTGGTCTGACTGCCTTGCTGATTCTATCCCTATACAATGGCTTGAGGGCTACTTCTTCCTCTATTTTGTAGAGAAATTCCCTACGACGTTGTTCTATACTTCTTAAACGTTGGTGGACATCACCAATGAAACCCACTCTTGCCTCGAGTTTTTTCTTGGAAGAAAAAGCTTTAACTTGGAATGCAATTTTTGTAGTTATTTGTAATTTTCCTAGCTGTTTCTTTTCCACTGAAGCTTTCTCTTTTAACTTGGTTGGGCAGAGAGTTGGTCAACACAATTTGTCAGCTTTAAGAGCAGAAGTCTGTTTACAATGTATATGTTGGTTTACTTCCTTCTATGGTAGAGTCTTCTAATTTACATGGTCTTGGTTTTATTGATGTTTTCTGGTTTTATATTATTTCTTTGATAGTTTTATACAATGTGGTTTTTATCATGTTCAACCTCCTCCCCAAGCTCTTCCCAGACTCACGTACTTCACCACCCACCCAACTCTGTGCCTAGGCTCTGCTGTGACAATGTAGTCAGTAGTCTGACTGTCTACTAGAACACTGGTAACTATTCGAGGGTACACCCTTTAAAAAAACTACCTCTACCCGGCCCCCTCTCCTCAAAACTGTCTTTTGCCAATAGTTCCTCACATAAAGGTGGGACTTCAAGCTTCCTTCTCCATGCTGGGAATTTATGTGGCTTGAGCTCACATGGGTCTCATGCAGGCTGGCACAACCACTGTGAAGGGCTTTTGGTGGTGGTGGTGGTGGTGGTGGTGGTGGTGGTGGGGTTTGTTTTGTTTTGTTTCTTTTGGTTTTTTGTTTGTTTGTTTGTTTTCTGTATAACCACCCTGTGGTGTCTGGAAAACACTGTTTTCTTTAGTCATCCACTGCCTCTGACTCTTAAGATCATTGCAGTCTCTCTTCTACAACGGTCCCTGAGCCTTGAAAGAGGGGTGCAGGGGATACAGATGTTTCATTTAGAACTGAGTACTTCCTGATCTCTTCTCAGCAGCTTGACAAATTGTGGTCGTCTGTGCTGACCACAGTCTCCTGCTACACTGTGTGGTGTCTTTATAGGGTGCCTACTGGAGGCAATCTTACTGATTCAACACCATTCCTATCAAAAATTCCAACACAATTCTGCACAGACTTTGAAAGGATGGTCTTAAATTTCTTTTTGGAAAAAAAAACAAAAACAAAAACAAGGATAGCCCAAACAATCTTGAACAACTAAAGGAAAAAGACATCTGGAACTATCTACATCCCAGATTTCAAGTTATCCTAGAGAGCCACCTTAATGAAAAGAAGAAAGGCATGGTATTTGGTTTAAACACAGACACATGCGCTGAAGAAATAGAATTGATGAACCACACATAAGGACATGAACTTATTGCCAGCTGACTTTTTGACAAAGAGGTCAAAATTACAAACTGGAGAAAAGATGACATCTTCAACAAATGGTGCTATTCCAGCTGGAGAGAGCTACATGTTGAAGAAGGGAAGTAGATCTGTAGCTCTCACCCTGTACAAAACTCAGCTCTGAATGGAGCCACATCTTCAACCTAGGACCTGACGATACATATGTGAGCAGGTATAGGAGAAGACATCTGATAGAAGGAGACAGTGGGGAATACACTTAAACTCACTGGCAGGCAAGGATTTTCTGAACAGGACCCCTCCAGCAAAGGCATTTAGACCAACACCTGATAGACAGGATCTTTTGAAACTACAGCCCATCCGGTTTACAAAGGGCACCATCAGCCAAGCACCTAGGCAGTCTATAGAGTGGGAAAGAAAGAATCTTTATTGGTTTTCTGAAGTATTCTTTTCTGTTTGCTACTCCAGAGAGTTCCGCTCTTGACTGTTTTTCGCTTCCTTCTTGCTTTTCTATCTGTTTCCTCAGAGAGCAGTTCGCTTCATTTGTATGAGAAGTAAAGAGGCCGTTGCTTTGTGTTTTCCTCTGATTTAGGCAGAGTACACTGTAAGACGAGACTCTCGTTTGTTCAAAATACTTTTTACTTATGGTTGGACCTCACTGCCCTAAAGATTGTTCACAAGGAGATACGTTAATTCACAAACACGTCAAAGGGTTTTTTTTTTCAGATACTTTATACAGATTTTTAATTTAATTCTTGTGTGTTCTAGGGACACTGGTTTGTGATTTTTTTCAGTTCTCTTCCATGAGTTAAGGATTGTCTCAGGCACAGATACAATCTATCTTCATTATTAAAGGCAACCAGCTGCACTTGAAGGGAGTGAGTGTGCCTCTTGGATTGGTGTGCTTTATAAATGCTGGATAGAGGGGGCTGAGTCACGGTGACTTTGCATTATCTAAAAAATTAACTGCTGTGTTGCTCTGTCAATTATTGTCAGAGGAGCTTTGATGTCTCTACAGATAACTGTGTTTTTTCTATTGCTATTTTGGATGTGTGAGGGACATCCCTGGAAGGAACCATATCTTATACTGCCCTTTCTATAAGGCTACTAAATGATTAAAACCCACTGGCACATTAGAACAGGGAATTCTGGGTAACCCGTGTGTTCTCAGGCTATGGCCATTCACATTTGGCTCTAAAACAAACAAACAACAAACAAACAGAAACTACCACTTCTACTGTTTGAGGTGAGAGACGTTTATTGTGACGATAGGTACATCGGTTTTACCTTATGCATTTGATGAGTTGTTACCAAGTTACATACAGGCCCACTGTGCTTTATTGACATGGTAAACTGACCCTTTTCTCATTTTATTTTTGTTTGTTTGTTTGTTTGTTTTTGTGGTTAACCTTTTATAGCCCTCACAATTTCCTTGTTTTTATCCCTATAGTACCTGATGTTCATATAACCATCCCAGATGTCGTTAGTATCATTTAGAATGATGAGATCCAGATCATTTCCTGAAATCATAACTTTGTTCGCAGCCTCTAAAGACGAATTCGTTTCTTTTCTTTTCTTTCTTTCTTTCTTTCTTTTTTTTTTTTTTTCCAGACAGGGTTTCTCTGTGTAGCCTTGGCTGTCCTGGAACTCACTCTGTAGACCAGGCTGGTCTCGAACTCAGAAATCCGCCTGCCTCTGCCTCCCAAGTGCTGGGATTAAAGGCATACGCCACCACCGCCCGGCCCGAATTCATTTTCTTTCACCTGTGGCCGACAATTGGCTAAGTTTAGGCTAAACATTTTCAGCTTCTCCGTCAGTACCTTAGCACCCAGCTCGTTTTCCTCAAGGCTTGTGGTGTTTCTTTCCCTCTGGCCCATGAACACCCTTCCCCGTGACTCCCTCAGGCTTGGCTGGGCCCCTGTAGAAAGGTTCCAGGCGACGAAGCATGTTCTCACGGGTACGTGACACAATCAGGAACGTGCCAGTCGGGGTTGACTCTGAGCGTGTAACACGCGAGTCTTCTATCACTTCCCAAGTCTTTCTTGCTCTTCCTTTCCCGGACCTTTGGCTGAAATGTTATTTTCTCTGGAGCTTCCGCCATCTGGCTTCCTCACCCTTTGAACAACTGATGCCTCATTGGAGGGAATGAGGAGAAAGCAGACAGGAATCATCGAATGTCCCCCTCCTTGAATTCACGCTCTGGGCCACAGGGGTTCTTTTTCCCCGTTCCTCGGAATAGAAAAGGGATCTGTCCTTGGCCTTTCTGATTCTGCTTCGGCCACAGCAGCCATGGCGCTTCCCCCTTGACAAGATCCATCCTTTCAGCAGGGTCATGGATGAAAACGAGGGAACAAAACAGGATGAGGGTTTGCCCCACCCTTTGTCCTGCACAGATGTTTCTCTCTGCAGTCTTCATCAGCCAGAATGGTCGACAAAGCTTGCCGGTCTTTCAGCCTTCATGTTCACGGCTCTCTGTCTCACGCTGGGACTGCCCTTGGGTTTCATGTGTAGGTTAAGGGAAACCAGGGAGGACATTTTCTGACACACACTCTCCATCCATGACTTGATGCCTTTCCTGATGTTACCGCCATAGTTGTGTTCCAGGGTCCTCAGAGAGTCACGTGTGCAGACTTTCCCACGCTGATATGTGGAGACGGGGTTAGCAGCCTTACCCCAGGCCCATCAGCACCGGATGCCTCGCTCCACTGTAGTTTTCTTTATTGCAAGGCCTTTAGCTGATTTCTTTTTCATTTTCCTTCCTCCAGCCAGAGATCTAACAAAAAAAAAATTTTTTTTTTGAAAGACACTATTCACAACCAAATGTTGGCACGTAAAATGTTTTCTTTCTTAAAACAAACCATTGTGACAGAGCACCAATCCCCAAAGGCAAGGCTGTGAGGGATGGGTACAGGCTGCCAAGCTGCCCATTAAGGAGCACCCAGCACCAAAGCAGTTAGCTTCACATGAGCATAACGTTGTCTGTGTAATTTTGTTATACTCTCTGCCAGTGAATACTTGTTAATTACATTTCTGTTTTGTTTAAATATCCTTTATGTTAGCAGTATGTAAAAATCATATGTGAAATCCACTCAGAAAAATGTCAGTAGATTGACTTTACTTCTAGAATGTGGCAAATAACTTGGCTGCTTATAAAGCATACGTTCTCGATGTTTTCCCCGTGTCAGCAAAAGTTAACTCTGATCTACTCTACTGGTGTGTAGCTATCACATGCGTCTGTTTGGTTAGATGTCTGGAGAGCATTCGCTCATCCTTGTCTTTGACCTTTAACTTACGCCGAGGTTTGGACCGCATCATCTGCAGCGTGGGCTCTTGCCGTGTTCCCTCCATTCTGCATAATCCAGAGGGCACCCGTGCATGCAGAAAGATCATACAGACCATGGAAGCTTCCGGATATGCCCCTTTAGAAATGAGCTCTGCTCCCACCCTGCACGTTCCCTTCCTGTCATCTTATCATCGGCTGCTTCCGTGTCCCCAAAGAATACTAACTACTGATCGATACCCCAGACATGTCTGGCCATGGCCTACACGTGCCCTGGGTAGTTCATGTATTTGCCTTGGAGGATTTGCTAGAGTGGAATTTAATCAATAGCTAATTCATTAATTCTGGTCCTTGAGACTGTAGAGAGAGCGCTGGGTGGCGAGGACAGGCTTGCCCCCCAACCCCCACTTTGATTGAAATATGACAAGCACTCCAACCAACAGCTTCCCTGGATGCAGGGCTGCCTGGGAAGTTTGCTTCTGCTGTCTCCATAAGAGGAACAGCTGAGAAAGAAACATAAGGAAGAAGTTTATTCCTGTCTCTTCCAGTCTCCAGAAGCCCATGGTTTCCAGGCACAGAGCTCCAGGGAAAGGCAGGAGAGAGTACAGGCCTCGTCTTTTATGGCCTTTAATTGAGACCACGTTGGTTTGAGGCTGAACCTCTGGTGCTGTGTCTGAGGTATAATGTCCTTGGGATGCTTACAAAATAGTTGTTTTCAGTTCTGCCTGGAGATACTGAATGGAGCCCATAGAATTTTTATAATGCAATACTTCAGTCATCATTATGATAGAAACAGTGATAATTCTTCCAAAAGAGTTAAATCATGAGCACCAGGCAATAATCCTGGGGTATTTTCAAATTACTTAACTCGGAGCTGAGTCTAGTGGGAGAGGTCAGAGCTGACAGAGCTTTCTTCGCCTCTTGTTTGAGGAGAAACTGGGAGGCTCCTAGACTTTAATACTATGCTTTAGGTGTCAGAGATCCCACCCAGCATATTCTCTGATTCTTTTCAGTGACTCACAGCCTGAACTGGGGGTGGTACCAAAAGACAAAAGACAACACACACACACACACACACACACACCCTAAGTGTTGCAGTGGAAGATCTCACTCATCCCA
The DNA here is from genome assembly GCF_008632895.1 of Mastomys coucha. NCBI lineage: Eukaryota > Metazoa > Chordata > Mammalia > Rodentia > Muridae > Mastomys > Mastomys coucha. The sequence continues at coordinate 85,888,093 of NW_022196891.1, forward strand.
CAGGACTGCCATCCTGGGTTAAGTTCCTTCAGGGTAGCCTAGCCTCTAGTCTTGCCTGTCAATCACTTGGCTAATGGAATTTGTTCAACTCTACCGCGCTAAACTTAATTTTGTGTTGTCTACACATAGTCGTCATCAGTGCAAAGCCACTGTGCTCCGCCTCTGGCCAGCAGCATCCTCTAACAGAGAGGCAAGCATCGTCTTCTATGGCCAATTGCCAAGCCAATTCCTCCCTCTGCCAGTCGCCTAGCCATACTCCACTCCAGCGATAACAGATCAGACTTGGCTGCTTCCATGCTCCAGACACAAACCACGAGAAGCAAGGACTGCCAATTTCTCTGCTTTCACTCTCTCAGCATGATGTACTTGGAGCCTGTTTCTAGAACCTAGGAAATGTCGCAGGTAGGGTGGGGGTAAGGAATGGGAACGTTAGGTAAATAACTCCCCTCTCCCATCTTGGCTCAGAAATTTCCAACGGTTTTCCAACACACTCAAAAACAAATCCAAATTTATTTTCTTAGCCTATAAAATCCTGACAGCTGGCAAGCTCCATCCCAGCCTACCACCAGCAGCCACTCTGTCTTGTTTTCTAGCATTCTGTCTCTTGCTCAGTACACTCCAGGGCTACTGGATCCTTTGACCTCCTTTCTACACAAGTCCAGCACATGAATGATGTGCAACCCTGATCAGGCGGTAGCTCTGTTAGTTTGTTTGTAACTCTGTTACTTTGTTTCAACCTTCCTTTGTGTTTCTGCCCAGAAGACTCAGGCCTCCTCAGACCATAACTTGAGGCATTAGTTATTCACAGGTTGTTAATGGCTCATCTCCCTCCAGCAAAATGTAACTTTAATGATCCAAGGGACTTTATCCATCTCTTTCAATGATAAAGACAGAATGATGCCTGGTTTGTATTAGGTATTAGTTAAACTTTAAACTTTGGAAAAACTCCCCAAATTCTGTTTATTTGGATTGGCTATGAGAATGGACTGCTGGTATCCCCAGAACCTTGATGTTTCCTCTAAAGGAACTCTCAAACTGATCAGTCTCCTCCAGAGCACTAGTTCAAAGTCCCGAATAAAGACTGGTGAGCTTCACCCTCTGTAAGAGCACTGGGGTTCCCTCTCACTGCTTGATGTTCCTGGTTTTACCCACTCTGTTCAGCCAGGTTATCAACTCTTAAGGGGCTACATGTTTTTAGAAGTAGTGTCACTGAGCAGTTAGCCTGCTTCACTCTCAAACTACCCATGGAGTGTTTTAAAGCTTCCGTAAACTTCTTGCATTATAATGTGTGTGGTGATTGAGATGGGCTCTTACTCAGTAGGGTGGCCACGTTGCTGGCTGCCTGTCTACATGTTACGTGGATTCTGCTGTCATCTTATTTCTCCTTTACTGGTCCTTCCCAGCACCCCTTGTGTCTTCTTGACTATGTATTCATATTCCCATCTGTATCTCCCATGATACCCTCTTAAATGGTCTAGAACATAATAGCCTTGGTTTATGTGATTTTTAAAAATGAAAATATATGATTTTATTATTTCACAGTTCACATGGTATGTGAACTGTTCACATGGTATTTCACAGTTCACTTCTTTTCTTTTCTCGCTTGGTGTAGTTCTTTTGTTTATTTTATTTTATTTTATTTTACTTTTTTTTTTTCGAGACAGGGTTTCTCTGTGAAACCCTGGCTGTCCTGGAACTCACTCTGTAGACCAGGCTGGCCTCAAACTCAGAAATCCACCTATGCCTGCCTCCCAAGTGCTGAGATTAAAGGTGTGCACCACCACTCATATAGTTCTTAATAAACATCCTGAAAGAGCAGTTAAATACTCAATGACTTGACTCAAATTTAAAAGTTAACATTTCGTCAAAGTACATAGTTTTAGATCTCAAGTAGTCTCACCATTTCTGATAACATGTCTAGAATATTGTTGAGGAGAGAGGATGCGGCATGAATTAGTGGCAAAAATGCCCACATTTGGTTAAGACCCATCTTAGCTGGATCAGAAATCCAAAGCTTTCTAATTTGTAAGAGTTTAGTCTGAGGTGTTGAAACATATGAGTTTTTCCCCTTGTGGCTCCAATATACTATTTTGACAAACAGTGATCAAATATTAGAATACAGTTATAAAGCGTCACTGTAAAGCTTAAGCCCTCATACAGCATCTACCCATGTAAAGGTAGCTGGTAAGAAACTGTATTCACACTGCTTCCTAGCTCCCATGTTTATCAGAAGTGACAGCTGTTTTTTTAAATAGGGGTAGCCATATTACTATGTAATAGAGCAGAAGTAGATCAATAACCTTTCTATCAAATGACAGAATTAAAAAGAAATGTCCAGTTGGAGTGTTTGACCCCCATGTGTTCTATCATGTGCATAGCCCTAGTGGCTTCTAACAGAGACTATTAAAGATAGCGTGAATTTCATTCCCTACCCTATCAGACTGTCACTTAAATGTAGTCTTCTGTGGCTAGGATGTAGCTCGGCTGGTTGAGCAGTTATTGTCTAATCATGGGAACGTAAGTTGGATCTCCAGCACCCTCACAAAGAGGCATGGTGGCCACAGGGCTTACTGGCCAGCCAGCCTAGCCTCGTCAGTGAGCCTCAGGTCCAGTGGCATATCGTGTCTTGAATTGAAGGTGAGAAGCTCTTGAGGACTGGCACCTGAGGTTGGCCTCTGTCCTACACACACACACACACACACACACACACACACACACACGCACGCACCCATATGCATGTGCACCTGACTCCCAGCCATGTTCATGGAGCATAGTCATTTCTGTAATTCACGGACATAATCAATGCAGCTGAGGGTCTGCACCTCAGAGCTGACTTGAAAGTTGGATCCCTGGGAAAATATCAGTGGCTGTACTGGCCTTTGAAAGAACCCTGCATACTGACGCAGTGTACTCTCTACAGGGTCACGGCAGGATGTACTGTGTGTACACTCTCTAGAGAATGGAAAAATAACTTCTTCCCTCTAGTCAAATGTCAAGGTTTCTCTTGACTGCTGCCTAATATGTTTGAGCTTAACTGAGTTTCTAGAAGTATCGTCACTGAGGATGCTGACCAGAGCCTAAACCAGAAATAGTTTAAAAATTAATGAGTTTACACAGTGGCTGGAAATTAATGCTCAGAGGAAGTTATTGGGAAACTTTTATGGCTAAGACTTGATGTTGGGCCAGTGAAGTGGCTCAGTGAGCGAGGTACTTGCTGCCGAGCCTGATGACCTAAGTTTGATGTCAATGACCCCCACATGACAGATGGGGGAAAAGTTGTCCTCTGACATCCACACACATGCCAAGATGCACATACCACCCATACAAACGCAGTCAAATCAAAAACAATGACGTAAGGCTCACGTGTGCTCGTGTCCTCGCCTTGCTTTGATGCATGCACTACAAGAACATTCTCTGTGTGCAGAGCACACAACAACACCTGTTTGCAACTGGTTTAACATCCAGCCAGAGACCCTAGAGTAGCACCATGGGAACTGTCGTTCATGTCAGAATCCCATTCAGTTCTCAAAAACAGTTATGACAAAGAGAATAAGCACTTTACATTTCACAGGGAAGGCGTGTAGAGAAGATCGTGCTGTGTCTCAGAAACGTGAACTCTCTGGGGCATTGTTTCAAACTTGTGACTACTCCCGGCTTATGGAAAGCGCTGTGTGGAAAGCATATGCGTAGGATCGAGGCAGACCCCGTAGGAATCTGGCTGCACATTGATCTTTTTCTGTTTTGGGTTTTGAGAAAACCCAGACTAACCTCAACTGATGGCTATCCCCCTGCCTCAGCTTCCTGAGTGCCGTAATGACAGGTGTGAGTCACTGGGGAACTTAGATTTACTTTTCTGATCTCATTCACCACGGCAAATGGAAGAGTAGCCTATTGAGAAGGCAAGAATTTGCTCCACACTCGCTGTTCACCAGCCCCACAAAGTATGCCGGTGTCTAAAATGAAAACGACCACTCACTCAATGTTTTAAGAAATTAAATGTTCTTGATAAGGGCATTTGTTACAGGAACCTCTAATTCCTAGACTCCCAACCACAAACCACATATGAGCTAGAGTTACCAAAGAAACAAATCTATCTAGCCGTGATTCAAATGCAAAGAAGTGCCAGAGACCATTTGGAGGAAGTTGGTGAGATTGAGGACTTTCTCAGTTTGGGAATTGATCGTGGCAGGCTGTGTAAGAGCCACCCATAGAGATTTACACCGCAAGATCCAGGCAGACACAGGTAATGACACTGGCTCAGAGAACCCAGATTCGGAAGGGCTCTTCATGATCCTCAGGGGCTTTCTTACACCACCACAAGTCAACATTACTGAAGACATCCTACAGAGAAAAATGGAGACGGTGACAGATGTGTCAGGAAGGCTAACACTGCACGTCGACTTCACGGTGGTCTGCAGATGCACCTTCGGCCAGCGAATGCCATGCCACCTGACTTGGATTTTGGAAAGGAGAGGGTCTAGGCAGAGGAAGTATGTCTGCCATAGTCCAGCTTTCTCTGAGCTCACTAAGGCTTCTTCTCCGTGTGTGTGTGTGTGTGTGTGTGTGTGTGTGTGTGTGTGTGTGTTTGTCAACAAACCTAACATGCTATGGGTTCACCCAATTCCTCACAGGGATATTTCTTCTTGCCTCTGAAACTTCAAGGGAGAGACCACTGAACCCCTGCCATGTAGTATTCTCCCTAAAGTAAAAGAGCTTGGGTTGAGTCTTAAAACACGCTCAATGGCAGTCATGTATGTCAGTGTGCATGTGTGTGTGTGTCTGCCTGTATATGTGTGTGTATATATGAATATATAATATTTATATATTCTTCTATTGTATTTTGATCCGTACTAATTACATCATTAATTAATAAAGTGAGTTTCTGAAGCAATATGGATCGAAATACAAAGAAGAATATATATATTATTAGCATATGCAGCAACATGTGTTGTATGTTAGTACCCATTCCTCCCATGCTTCAATCAGAGCACTGGTCATGAAATAAGAGCCTTTGCTCAGTCTGGAGAACTGTGTAAACAAGGCTGGTAGCAGCTGTGTTAAATGTTGTCTTTTTGACAGTATTGAATCTAGCCTGGAGTGGTGCTTCACACATGTAATTATGAAGCAGATCACACACACAAATACACCTGTAAATATGTATTTATGTGTATATGTGTATTTTTATCTGTTGCAGATCCCTTCAGATAGATTGGACAGCACCAGCAAATCCAAATGGTATCATCCTCGGGTATGACGTTTTACGGAAAACATGGCACCCATGCTCTGAAACCAAGAGGTTGACAGACAAACCCAGTTATGAGCTTTGCGAAGCAGTCAAGTGCCAGTACCCTGGAAATGTCTGTGGGCACACTTGCTACTCTCCCGGGACTAAGGTAGAGGTCTCTTCACACACACTAAGGAAAGCCAAGCTCCCTGCACCATGCTCCATTATGATAAATGCTTCTCGTGTTAAAGCTGGGAAGACCCTGTAGAGAAGGAAGCATTCCTACCAACACCCTACGGGCCTCATGGTCATTCAGCCTTGCCGTTTTTCATCACGCTTTCAGAAAATGTGGGTTTATTAGGATGGTAAGGTCCCCTGAATTTTATTGGCACGAGGGCCTTGAAATTTCCATTATTGTAAGTCCATTCCGCCCCAAGTGTCTCTCTGCTCACGCAACTCCGATGAGTTGCCGTGAACCGGACGGTTCCTGGTTTGTCAGAAATATTTTAGAATTATGGTCATTTATAGATTAATGTTCATATTAGCTGCTGTTTAGGAATCAGATCAATAATACAGCCAGACAGAGGGTTTTGTAAATGGCTTTTATTGACAAACAACACAGAAAACTACTTTGTTTGAAGGTAAGATTTCATCTAATGAAATAATGTCCTATTTATCAGTAGCATTGCGCGTTCGATGACTAAGGCTGCTCCTAAATCCATAAGATTCACTAGAAAGGAACTCCGTAATTAATAAAGTGAGTTTCTGAAGCAATATGGATCGAAATACAAATTATTGTGACTGTCCCTCGCTCAGCAGTAGTTACTATGTAAGAGACACAGGAAGCCAGCCGCCTGGAAACCTTACAAACCTTATATCTCTAAAAATTGTTATGTGTTAAACTAAGTGTGCGCATGTGTGTGGTATAGACATGAGTGTGCATATGTATGTGGAAAGATCATGATAGGGATTTTTATATAAAATATCTGCTAGTTAAAATGCATAAGTTTTAGAAAAACAAATGTATCTTGTCTAACATTTTTTATACAGGGAGTTGATGATGTTTTTGATGAAAAGTTCAGAAATAATAGTTTTTAAAAGCCCTCTCATGGAACTCTTCAGAGTGGTGTGTAGCTTCACGTGCTTTTTATCCAGAATATGACATTGGAAGGAAGGTCATCCAATCTGTGCTTCAAGAGAGACTGACCCCACATTCTCACTGCTGACAACTAAATCCAACAAGGCAATTGTGTTACTGTTTGGTTAGAAGACCTGCCTGGGTGGCTGGGTTACAATTAATCCCTTCGCTCTTAGGGAACTTGTAAATGAGCCACTAAGCAAGTGAGCCTGTGGAAGGCTCCGATGCTGTGTTCTCTGTCACTGCTCTGAGCTTGCTTCTGACATGGAAACATCACCAAGAGGAAACGGAAGTGCTTGATAAACAGTGTAGATTTTTGTGTGCCACAGAAGTGTCTGTCTAACTGAAGGAACTTGGGCCAAGTACAAGTTCTGAGGCTGTTTTCCAACTGCTATTCAGGGTTTGATCTGGTTTATATATAGCATAAAGATACAAATACTTATTTGATTGTTCAAGCATATAATTTCTCTGCAGCTAGCTCCGGGCAAAAACACAGCGTTAAAAGGACTTTTCAACATTAATTTCCATATAAATTTATTTTTGTATGGTAGTAGTCTGCAATATATGTTTGCATAGGAATATATATGTACGCACACACACACAGAGAAAGAGAGAGAAAGAGAGAGAGAGAAAGAGAGAGAGAGGAGAAAGACATTGCCTTATTGGAAGAATAGGTCCATAAATAAATGACCATATACATTATAAGGAAGATTCAGTTTATTTATTAAAGGATGAATGAGAAGCAGTTTGCTTCTTGGTGCAGTGATTCAAGTTAAGCAATTGTGAGAATGTGTGTATGAGAGAGTATGTGTGTGGGAGTGTGTCTGTGTGGGAGAGTGTGTATGTGTGTGTGTGTGTGAATGTGTCTGTGTGTGTGTGAGTGTCTGTGTGAGTGTGTGTGTCTGTGTGTGTGAGTGTGTGTGTATGTGAGTATATGTGTGAGTGTGTGTCTGTGTGTGAGTGTGTGTCTGTGAGTGTGTGAGTGTGAGTGTGTGTCTATGTGTGAGTGTATGTGAATGTGTGTGTAAGTGTGTGTATGTGAGTGTGTATGTGTTTGTGTGTGTGAGTGTGTGTATGTGAGTGTGTGTGTGAGTGTGAAGAAAATGCTTCATTTACAATTTTAAGTACTGGAAACATTTTTTTATGATGTATACTGGAAGCATTGGCATTCTAAAGGTAATTTACATTCACATAATATTATAACAGAGCAAAGCTTAGTAGAATAGAAGGAAGGCTGCATTGTATCAACTGACATTTACAGAATTTGTATGATTTACAGCTGTAGGTTGTACGGTCACTTTCCAGGCCTTTTGAGAACATTATTATAGTCCACAAGATACAGTATTCTTAATAGAGCAGATTCATTCATTTTTCAATGTAAAGTTGCTTGTATTTAAAATATTCCTCTAAAACCTATTCTAAACGTTCAGGTATGTTGCGATGGGCTTCTGTATGATCCCCAGCCTGGATACAGCTGCTGTGAGGAGAAATACATCGCACTCCTTCCAAATGCCACTGGAGTTTGCTGTGGAGGGCGAATGCAGGAGGCACAGGCAGACCACCAGTGCTGCTCTGGGCATTACACTAGAATTCTTCCAGGTGAGCATCGTTTCCCATGTTTAGAAGCTGAAACAGTAAGTCTGTGTCCCTTGCCAGCAAACCCTTTCAAGAACTTTTCCTTCAAAACCTGAACCACAGAGGCAAAGCAACGGCTGTGCTTTAAAGGCTGTTTCTCCAGCCGTAATGGAAGGAGCTAAGGGAGTGACTTATCAGACCTTCCAGGGTCTCCTGAAGACAGGAATGTCTATGGTTATCTTATCTTGTGTGGGTTGGTTCATTCACATACTTCCTGGTTTCATCGTCTGTAGGCAGCTGCTTGGACGATAAAATCCAAGATGGCACAGGTTCCTGATACACTGTAGCAATAGACGGTTCCACTGCGCATGAGCCCCTCCCGAGCGGGTGTATGCTGTGCATGCGCCTCTCCTGAGCAGGTGTATGCTAATGAGGGTTTGCCGGGGAACCAATCCAGGAGGACATGGCAGCTCAAGCTCGGGTATATAATGGGCTGTCTCCAGCCATTCCATGCCACTCCACAGAAGCAAGCAGACCTGCAGCACCTAGGAAGAAGAAGAAGGAGAAGAAGAAGAAGAGGAGGAGGAAGAAGAAGAAGAAGAAGAAGAAGAAGAAGAAGAAGAAGAAGAAGAAGAAGAAGAAGAAGAAGAGAAGAAGAAGAAGAAGAAGAAGAAGAAGAAGAAGAAGAAGAAGAAGAAGAAGAAGAAGAAGAAGAAGAAGAAAGAAGAAGAAAGAAGAAGAAAAGAAACATCAAGAAGAGCCAAGAAGAGCCATGCCATCAAGAAGAGCTGTGACAGTTAAGAACCTAGGAGAGCTGTAATACCTAGGTACCTTAAAGAGCTGTAACACCTGGGTACCTAGGAGAGCTGTAACACAAAAGAATATTCCTGAGTAAACCGTCAAGAGAAGTCTCGGTGTTCTGTCGTCATTGCTGCTGGTGGGCAGCAGAGGCGCGGAGTACAATCGTCAAATCTATGAATCATGAACTATCTGTGATGGGTCCTCTTCCATGTCAGCTTGGCTGGGTTTGAAATCACTCAGGAGACACACCTTTGACAAGGAGTATGTTTTCAAGGAGCTTTAATGAGAAGGGAAAAACCCCCAGGCCGGATGTGGGTAGCACCATCCCAAATGCTGTAGTCTTGAACAGAATAAAAGAGAAAACAGAAGGAAGCCAGCTGGGTTTCGTCTCTCTCTGCTTCATAGCTACAGAGCCACTGTGACCTTGTGGTGAACATGTGGGTGACCTCATGTTCCTGTGCCAGGCTCCCTACCTTAAACGAGTGTGTCCTCAAGTGTGGGCCGCTGTCACCCCGCCTCACTCAAGTTGTTTTACTATATACTTTGCCACAGCAATAAGCAACTAATCCACTGCCCCAGGCCGTGAAACTTTCCTCCACTCCCTTCATTTCTCTTCTGAGAACCACATGCCTCGTTCCTAAGCGGATGGTAGCCCCAGGTTCCATTTATGTGAGCATTCCAGACCCCAGTGGTTAAGACTGTCAGCTAAGTAAGCTGCACAGCGTCTTCCAAATTTAAATGACGTGAAACAGTGCCTAGCAAATGACATAGGGAATGAGGACAGTGGAGGCCACCATTGATAGAATGAAAGACATTAGGCAGGCCTCGTATTCAAAGGTTTTCCCCTAACTTAGCTGCAGTTTACAGTAACGAAGTGGGTTCAGAAGAAATCCATGGCACACCAAGATTTGTGAACGACCTGAAGAGATGGGATTACTGCTGTGTTCGGTCAAAATCCCTCTCCTGATGCTAGTCGGAGGGAGCTTCCACCCCAATGATAATAATATCCAGTGATGGTAGGGTCAAGGCAGGACGGAGGCGGAGAGAATGAACACACAGGTCCAAGCTTCCTTTGGAAGAGAAAGGAGGTTACAGAGAAGCACATAGTGCTGATTAAACCATTCATGCTGCCTTTTTAACAAATCAAAAACACAAGCCCGCTTGCTAGGGTGGCCTGGGCTCGGGTAGCTCTCCATTAGTCATAGGGTTAGGATTTATTTACTTATGTGCACATATATGTGTGTGTGTGTGCATGTGCATATGTGCATGTGTACATGTATGCATGTGCGTGTATGTGCATGTGCATGTGTGTGCACATGTGTGCGCACATGTGTGCATGTGCGTGTGTATGTGTGTGCATATGTGTGTGTGCCCATGTGTATGTGAGTGTGCATGTTTGTGTGTGTGTATATGTGTGTGAATGCATGTGCATGTGTGCGCATGTGTGTGTGCATGTGTGTGCGCATATGTATGTGAGTGTGTGTGTGTACATGTGCGTGTGCATATGTGTGTGTGCCCATGTGCATGTGTGTGTGCATGTTTGTGTGTGTGTGCATGTATGTGTGTGTGCATGCATGTGCATGTGTGTGTACACGTATGCATGTGCATGTGTGTGCATGTGCACATGTGTGTGTGCATGTGCATGTGTGCATGTGCATGTGTGTGTGCACATGCGTGTATATTTGTGTGTGTGTGCATGTATATGCACATGTACATGTGTGTGTGTGTGTGTTGTATGCCTGCAAGCATGTACAGAGTTCTAAGAGGGTGCCCAATATCCTGCCTATCACCCTCTGCCTTACTCCACTGAGGCAGGGTCCGGCTGGCGGCTGGAAAGCTACAGGTTTACAGACTGACAGCCATTCCCTGCTTTTAAAGTTCTTCACTCTTGCATGGCAAACATTGTTACCCACGGAGCCGTCCTACCCCAGGGATGGCATTCTGCCTCCTGCCTTTTCCCTGTCCCACATGGGTCAGCAACCAGCTTGCTTAGGTGACATCATGGTATTGTCACTTTGCATCCAGCAGGTTTGATATGAGTACAAGCGTGGTGAGAGAGTATATTCTACATGTGGATGACAGAGAAGGAGGCGCGTGACTTTTAGTGGCTACTCGGTTATGGATGAGGGCTCTCTCTACTTCCCATTGTATTCGCTATCTACTTCATTAACATTGTCAGTACTTTTAAAGAATTATTCTAGACCAGTACATCCTTACTGATGCTAGAAAAGCCATTGTAGATATTGATATGTTTCCTGTCATCTAAGTTCACCAATGATATCTTTCTCTTTTTAAAGATTTGTTTGTTTGTTTGTTTATATGTTTTATGTTGCCATGAGTCTGATATCTGAGAACTGGAGTTACAGGTGGTCGAGAGACATCTGAGATGAGTGCTAGGAGCCAAACCTAGGTCCTCTAGGAAAGCAGCAAGCTTTCTTAACCACTGAGCTGTCCTTCTAGGCCCAGGACACTGATGTTTTCTTGATGATAAGAAAGCAAACTTGGAAGAGATGAGAGTGGTATTTGTTTGTTTGTTTGTTTTGGATGCCTTAAGGGAGTTGAGTGCTCTGAGATACACAGCGCAGCATGAGTGTTGTGTTGAACGCACGGTTGAGGCATATGTTCAAATCTTCATTGTATTCCATGAGTGTAACCACCCAAGTAGGTGATGCGAGGAATTCTCTGACCCTGTTTTTATGCAAAGCACAAGATCAAACATGGAAGGTATTAAGATAAATACTCCAAGTTAATTCATGATGGTGAATGTTCACTCTGACCATCTTTGCCTCCCCCTCTGAGTCAGAGGACAAAACAGAAAATCTATATAGCAATGTTATTGTCTCTGATCCTCCAGCAAGAATACATTCATAATTGAATAAATCACAACAATGTTTCTTAGAAGGACATTTGTTGTTGGAAGTGCAAGGATTTTGTGGAAGACTGTTGCCTTGTTTATTAAATTCTGTTTCGCAGTTGTTAGCAACTGATCAAATAGAGCTCATCAAATGCTCTATTGTCTCTGAATGTCCACAGCTGGGGGCTCTCAGCCATGATTCTGCTCCTTTCTTCCTCCAAATAACTGCTTTAAAACTTAGAGAAATGGTATGGCACTTCCTGGCGTCTGCTCTCAGCTTCCTCTGTGCCAGAAGAGCCTGGGAAAATCATCTGAGCCTTGCACCCCACTAAACAGGATAGAAATAATTTATACAACTAAGTACTAGAGTTGTCTTTCAAAGTCACTTTGAAATTTTTTATATTATCATTTGCAACAAACTATTTAAGCCCTGAAAATAATTCTGGTCCACAACATTAATGATACATACTTGCTCCCATTTAGCCACTTAGCACAGCATGGGACACAAAAGCACTACCTGTCTGTGCCTCTTCAAGCCCAACAGTACAGTTTGAAGGAAACAAACTGCTTTTATTTTGCTTCAAAATAAAATTAAATGTTTGCTCCAACAAATTAAATAAATGGAAACTTATGGGGATTTTCACTGATATTAGATAAGCTTCCTAATAATCGACTATGAGCATGTATGTCTACATGGGATATGTGGACATGTTTCTGTGTACATGCATATGCATGTACTGTAGAGATTAAAGGTAGATGTTGGTGCCTACCCTCAATCACACTTCACTTTAAAACGTGTTTTTTTTTTTTTAACTTAGTATATATGTGTGTTCATGCATGTAAGAGGTGGGTAGAGAGAGAAAGGACCTAGAGGTGCTCCAAGGCATGTGGAAGCCAGGGGACATCTCTTGAGTGTCCGTTCCTAGCTTTCTCCATGTTGAGCCAGGGTCTCTCCCTTTTGTGTCACTCCATAGCCTACTCCAGGATAGATGGCCCAGAAGCTTCTCTCCAAGCCTCTCCTCTCTCGTCTTTCCATCTTTCCTTAGGAGTACTAGGACTAGGGATGAGTGCTACCACATCCTGCTTTTTATGCTGGTTTTAGAGGGCAAATGCACACACCCAAGCTTGAGTGGCCAGTGCTTTTACTCAGCTCCCCTGGCCTCCACCTTCTTTGAGACAGTATCTCTCCCTGAAACCGGAGCTGACCATTCAACTAGGCTGGTTGGCCACCAACCTCCAGGAACCCTCCTGACTCTGTTTTATCAGCCCTGCAATTACAGGCACAGACCACAGGTTGATTGGGTGGTTGTTGTCATTGTTGTTGTTGTTGTTGTTGTTGTTTGTGTAGATGCTCAGTAGATTCTCATACTTTACTGACTAACCTCTTTCATCATCCCTTAACAACTGACTTTTAAAGAGAGAGTTCAAATTTCTAAACCATAGAGATATGTGTGTATAACCTACCTGTCAAAATTATATGTGTATCTGTGCACATATATAACATATACATGCACATATATGATATGCACTTAGCACATATACTGAGTCTCAGCGTTTTAATATCTGCTGAACTGTTGAGCCCATCCCACACCCACATCCTTTAAAGCACTTGGTTTTCCACAGTGTTACATTATCCCATCTTGTCAAGATTAAAAAAAAATGTAAAGAAGCAATCCTCAGGGAGAATCAGGCTCTGCTTCAGTTGCTAATCTGTATATATCTAAATGAAGGGATGTTTTTCTGACCTGGGTCCTCAGCCCATGGTCTTTGTTAACTAGTTTAAGGCCATTTACATCAAGAAAGAAATGTAGCGACCCCAAAGTGTCTTGTATCTTGCTGTAATTAAAATCCAATCAGGAGCCTCCAATCTTAAGGCTGAGATGCATGCAGGCATTTTGATATTTACAGAGGAGTTGAAATATTGGTTAATGATATTACTCCTTTTTTCCTCTCAAGATTTTGCTCCATGGCTCCACATTACAAAGAGCAACAGAGGAGAATACTCACTCCTTCCGCCCCACTTTTTTATAAATATGCTAATGACCCCAGAGAAGTGTTAATGTGGGTCATTCTTTGATAAGAATAACAATTAACTTTTAGGCTGTATGGTACCATTTAGAGAGGAAACACCTTCAAGCCTGGGCTGAGAGACTCATTTTTAGAGGTTAATGAGAAGGTGACTGATCCTTGTATCTTGTGTCTAATAGCACTTTTTTTGAGGGAGAAAGAGTTTTATTTCTCATTGATATAATACACATCTCCGTCGTTGTCTTTTTTTTTTTTTTCTTAAACCTTTCCTACAGGCAGTAAATGAATTCGGGGAACTATGACTAAAATAATTAACACAATCCAGATGAGGCTTCACACAAAAGTTCGTCTTTCCCCTGTATGGACAGAAGCAGCCTGTTTCCTCGAAGGTCACCACTATGTAATGCCCAGAACCATGTGACACTTTAGGTTTGCCACTAAGGGACACCATATTCTCTGGCTAAAAAAAAAGGTTTAAGATGAATGGTAATTACATTTCAGATTAGAGAAGATTCTTCTATCCAGAGGATGCAAGGAAGGGGGGTAAATAGATGGCAGGCAGATAGATAGATAGATAGATAGATAGATAGATAGATAGATAGATAGATAGATAGATAGAGATGGATGATAGATAGATAGATAGATAGATAGATAGATAGATAGATAGATAGATAGATAGATAGATAGATAGATAGAGAGATGGATGGTAGATAGATAGATAGATAGATAGATAGATAGATAGATAGATAGATAGGATAGATTGATAGGATAGATAGATAGATAGATAGATAGATAGATAGATAGATAGATAGATAGAAAGGCAGACATGTGAGAGGTACAATATGGATGAATAAATAGACTATAGAAAGACAATAAATAGATATAAAGATATATTAATATTGCAGTAATACCACTGTTGACAAGCTCATTCTGCTGTCATTGGCTGCTGCTAACACCATAGCAAACATCTCTGCTCTCTCTGCCTTGCCAGCTCTAAGGTCCTCACACAATCGAGCACACCATAATTGAACACACTATATTTGTCTTTCTCTTGTTGGCTTCTTTCACTTAGCACATTTTCAAGGATCACCCACATTGTGCCTTGCATCAGGATTTCATTCTTTCCCAAATCTGAATTCCATTCACCACATTTTGTTATGTATTTATTCACCAAAGGCCTTTGGGATTCTTTACATCCAAACCAGAGTGAGTTGGTGCCCTTGCTAACATCCTGTGTTTGTGTGTGTGTGTGTGTGTGTGTGTGTGTGTGTGTGTGTGTGTGTGTAAGAGATGGAGATATTCAGGATGATGTGTCAAAGGGACTTTGTTCTATTCCTGGGTTTTGTTGGGAGTGCACTGGTCCTGAGGTTCTCCAGCCTACCCTGCCATGTATCTACCACTCCCTTCACTCATACACCATTCCTGTGAAGTTGTAACTAGACCCTCACCAGAGCCAAAAACATGTTTGTGCCATGTTCTCAAACTCGAGAAATACGAACTAAATAGGCCTTTAAAATTGTATTACTTAGTCTCTGGCATTTTGTGGCATAGCAAAATAAAATGAGTGAAATACTCCCTCGTTATTTCATGATTTCCAAATACTTTTTACAGTGTCTTCCTTGTGACTCTGTTGTCTTCTTTGATGCCCAATGATTTGAAATTTTGACAGACACAAAGTCATCTACTTTCATTGCTTTAAGTTTCACCTTATATCCAATGCAAATCATGTGAAAATCATTGCCCAGTCCAGCATCACGAAGTTGCCCATGGATATTTTCTACTAAGACTTTGAATTTTAGTTTTACTTTGTGACCCTCAACACATTTTGAAACTCATTTTTGTGGCATATGATAAAATAAGAATTCGACTTTATTCTTTTCCATGTGAATGTTTCTTTTTTTTTTTTTTTTTTTTTTTTTTTTTTTTTTTTTTTTTTTTTTTTGTCAACACTAATTGTTCCAGTAGAAATGTTTCTTTCTCCCATTAAGGGATCTTAAGACCTCTGTTAAAGGCTGCTTGACCATACAGGTGAATCTATTGCTATACTCTCTTTCCTTTCAGGAATACATCATCCTTTGTACCAATACCACACTATTTTATTGCAATAGTTTTGAAGTAGAGTTTGAAGTCAGAAAGTGGAAGACTTCTGACTTTGGTCTTAGCAAGATCATTTTAGCTACTTGAGATTCCTTGATAATTGTGTGAGTTTTAGAATGGCTGTCCCATTCCTGAATGAAGCATTAGGATTTTGACTGACCACGTTGGATCTGAGAGTCACCTGGGCTAGCATGGACATCTTGACAGTGGTTTCCAAACCATGGCTATAGGATTCTCTTACCTTCGTCTTTCCTCTTTAATTTCTTGCAGCAGCATCCTGTAGCTCTCCACCTGCTGGCATCCTTGGTTGAGCTCATTCTGAAGTATTTTATAATCTTTGATGCTGTGCTAAATACTATCTTTTCAGATTGTTCTTTCAGCGTAAAGGCCTAGTGGATTATTTGTGTACATTTTAGACATTGAGACATTGATGAATTCACTGTTCTGGTGTTCAGTTTTCCCTTTAAGGTCGTGTTGCCCGAGAGCACGCATGCTTTTACCTCCTCCACTGTGTTTCAGAGGCCTGTAACTTCTGTGTCTGTGGGATTGCACTGGCTCCCATCCAGAGCTACAGAGGGCGGAAGTGGAGGCCAGCATCTTTGCCTCCTTCTGATCTTAGAAGGCCTTCCAGTCTGTCCATTGAGAGAGGGCTGTTAGTAAGGGAGTTCTTCATACTCAGCCTCCTATGCCAAGGCAGTTTCCATGTAGTTCTTCCTTGTTGAGGGCGGTGAGAGAGGAAAACCTTTCTTCTGTGCCTTGACTGCATCGTCTGAGAACAAGTCCCCAGCTTCCCCTTATTCTGATATTAGGATAATGTCGTATTACATTTATTAATTTTGATCTGCTAACTCTCAAAAAGAAAGTTTGTTGATGAGTCTGGAGAGATGGCCGAGTGGTTAAGAGTACATGTTACTCTTACAAAGGACCTGAGCTCTGTTCCCAGAACCCATGTCTGTAGCCTATGACTACCTGAAACCCAACCTTCGACAGGAGTGGAGAGGGATCTGACATCATCTTCTGATCTTCACAGGCACCTGTGCTAACATTAAAATATCCCACAAAAACATACATGTAATTTTAAACTGGGTTTAATCTTTTTATGCTGGAGCTGGAGTGTGTGTGTGTGTGTGTGTGTGTGTGTGTGCACATGCACTTTTGTGGAAGTCAGAGGATACTTTGTAGGAATAGAGTCTCTCCTTCCACACTGGGATCTCAGTGTTGAAATCAGGCTGTCAGGCTTGCTCTGCAGTGAGCACTCTCATCCCTGGGCCATGTGGCCTTTTGACTCATTTTCTTCTCTCAGAGTAAATCCTACTTGGTCATGAGGTGCGATCCTTGTAATGTGGTTTCAAATTTAATTCTCTGATAGTATTCTAGGGTTATTTATTTTTCAAAATCAGTGTTCCTCAGGGATTGGCATCTGCTGTTCTATCTTATTCTAAGTGTCCTCGTCTAGTTTTATTATCAGGGTATTGTAGCACTTATAGATAAGTTAGAACTTATTCCACATTCTTTAGTTTTTCTAGAAGATTACACTGTTTCTTTTTTTTTAAGGATAAATAGAATTCACTCAGAAAGCCATTTGGCCAGAGCTTCCATGGTGTGAAGTTTCTTGGTAAATTATATACTCTTGCTATGAATTACAGATTTTCTCTTCAGATTTTCTTTATTTTCCCATTCAGTCTTGGTAAAGTCATATTTCTAGCAGTTTGTTGCTATCATCTAGTAACACAGTCTTTTAAGGAATGAGTTTGGACAGGAAAGACCTGGTGGGTAGCTGCTATGAATTCTTGACTTTATTTGCTATCCTTTCTGTCTCTGGCCATGGGCAGATACTGCCCCATGGTTTTCCTACCAATTGATCTTGCTTCCTCTGTACCTACACTGTAGGTCTCCTGGGGAAATGAGCTAATTAACGGAGAACAAGGACATCCAAGACCTTGAGCTCCCTCAATCCTCATTGAACTTGGCCCTTTCCTTATTAGAGCTCACTGACTTATTGCTTATATTATACAACCTCTGGACTATGCTTTAAAATCAGCTACTCTTCTAGCTACTGTGCTCATACAAGGAATATAGTCCAGGGAAAGAAACATGCCTAAGAAGGGGTAATACAAGAAATGGGAAGGAGCTGTTGAAGGGTCCTTCATCATAAAGAGAAGAGACAAGCAAAGGAGGAGGAGGAAGTCAAGATTCAAGGAGTTAAACACAGGAAAGCACTGTCAGAAGTAAAGAAGAGTCAAGTATATGCTCTAGATCCACCAAATACCATCAGCCCCTTCTGAGGTGCCCTTAAGATAAGCAGTTTTATAAATTCTCTCTTTAAGGCCCCTCCATACAGAAAAATAAACTACCTCAAAACAGCATAAAGCCAGCAGCGACAAACTTGATGGGATTTGAATAGGGCTGGCCTCTATAGACTCATGTATTTGAATGCTAGATGTGTATGGAGTGGCACTATTAGGGGACGGGGCCATGTTGGAGTGGGTGTACCTTTGTTGGAGGAAGTGAATTACAAGGGGGTTGGCTCTGAGGTCTCAGAAGCTCAAGCCAGGCCTAGTGACACACAATTCTTTTCTTGCTGCCCATAGACCCAGATGCAAAACTCTCTGCTCTCTCTCCAGCACCATGTCTGCCTGCATGCCACCATGTCTCTGTCATGTTGATAAGGGATTAAATCTCTGAATGATAAGACAATCCCAATTAAATTTTTCCTTTATAAGAGTTGTTGTCTTCATGGTGTCTCCTCATAGCAATAAAACCCAAACTAAGACACTTACTGTCTGGAATTTTTAAATTTTTGTTCTTGAGACACCAAGCCAAGGAGTAATTTATTCTTGCATCTAAATTTTTAAAACATTAACTTTATTCTCAGAATCTCACTTGCTGACATTGTGCATGTAAGAGCTCTAGGAAAATTTATTATCTCTCATAACTCTGCAAATTATGAATGTGCTTAGCTAAATACAATATTTTACTTCCACTCACTTAATTATCTTCCCATTTTAAGCATTTTGTTTGATTAAGTAAATATATCCTTATTAAGAAACAATTTTCTCAGTGGGGAAAAAATTCAAGACACTAGCCTTAGCAAGGGCTCTGAAGCGCCATCTTGTCACTCAGGAAAGAGAGACAACTGACAATTGAGATTTCAAGAAAGGAACCAGTTTCTAGACAACAAAGGAAACAGTCGAGTAAAACCATCCAGCAATGTGGGAGAGTCCTTCCCCAGCTATAGATCTGACAGAGGATTAATATCTAGAATAAACAAAGAACACAGAAAGTAACAAACCAAAGAGCATATAATAAAGGAGTTAATGAAATGAGCAGAGGAGTCACAGTGAAATGAAACTCTGCAGCTTTCAATAAATCTGAAAAAGGAAATTTCAACCTCACTAGGCACCAGAGAAATGCTAATCAAAATCACATTACGATTCTATCCGTCCTGCCAGAAAATGAATAGCAACAAATGCTGGTGAGGATGTGGGCAAAAGGAAGCCATCGGCACCACTGGTGTACATGTCAGACAAAAGTCACAGTGGAAGTCATATGGAGGTTCCACAAAACACTGAAAACGGGTCTTCCATGTGACCCAGCTATACCATTTGGGGTATTTGGCCAGATGACTTCAAGACACCACCTCACAGAGATGCTAGCCCCTCAATGCTTACTCCAGCGCTATTCCCAGGAGCTGAGTCACCAGAGCAACGTGGGTTTCCAGCGACAGAAGAATGGGGGACAAAAACATGGATCATACACAATGAATTCTTTTTGGCCATAAAAAAAAAATGTCGCCGGGCGGTGGTGGCACACGCCTTTAATCCTAGTACTTGGGAGGCAGAGGCAGGCGGATTTCTGAGTTCTGAGTTCGAGGCCAGCCTGGTCTACAGAGTGAGTTCCAGGACAGCCAGGGCTACACAGAGAAACCCTGTCTCAAAAAACCAAAAAAAAAAAAAAAAGTCAAAATCATGTTGTTTGAAGGAAAATGGGTGAAACTGGAAATAATTTTATAAGACAATTCCATCTCGGGAAAACAAATTCCACAATTTTTTTCTCCTCTGTGGTTCTTGGATTTTATATAGATATTTAGAATCGTATGTATGTAAATATGACAAGAAAGTAGAAGCCGATCTCTCCTGGCAGATAGATCTGACCTATGGCTTATGGACTGCATAGCCAAGGGCCGTAATGAATGTGTCCCAGCACAAAGTCATGTTGGTCATACATTATAAAGGAGACTGGAAGGAAAGGGCCCCTATGTACGGATGAGAGTAACCACACCTACCACTCCATCTTTAATATGAAAGTTTGGGGGCTGTGATGCAATTTTACAACCCCAAGAGAGCACTCTGGTTCTGCTGGTCATCTGCCTTGCAGAAGGGATGGCACTAACACTTGGCTGGCAGTCAAGGCATAATTGAACTCACAAGATAACCGTTATCATCCTAATCCGACAGGAGAGATATGCTGCCCCGACGAGAGGCACAACCGGGTGTCCGTTGGCTTTGGAGATGCCTGCTGTGGCACGATACCTTACGGCACCTCTGGGAGCCAGGTGTGCTGTGCCGGGAAGCTCCAGGATGGCTATAGGCAGCAGTGCTGTGGGGGAGAGATGGTGAGCCAAGATTTCAAGTGCTGTGGTGGAGGAGAGAAGGGCATGGTGTACAGTGACCTCCCAGGTAAGGCCCCTTGTCTGTCCCACAGAATGTGGAGAGGTGATGGTCAGGGAGGAGGAGGGACTTGCCCTAGAAGTAAACTAAATAATTGAAACTCATGTGAATTAAATCTAACGAACAATTAGGAATATACTCTGTAACAGTTAAAATCTTTTTTCTTGGCATATCTAGACTACTTCATAAAGACACACCAGATTTCTTTCTTTGGAGCTGGGGAAGTGGTTCAGTGGTTAAAAGCACTCGATGTTCCTGCAAAAGAGCCCAAATTCGGTTCTTAGCACCTGTGTTGTAGGGCTCACAACTACCTGTAACTCCTGCAACAGGACACCAGATGCCTTCTTCTGGTCTCCATGGATACACAAAATTTTGAAAAATACATTTTTTAAAAAACTTTCTTTGTGAATGTTACCCACCCCAGAAAATACTAAATTAAGACAAACTCCTACATAAATGTATTTTTTCTGTATCAGAAGAATATTTCCCAATACGTACTAATAGACAAAATAATTAAAGGGACATTAGGACATTAATCTCTTACATTTTTGTTCTCATGTTTCTAATATTATTGAGAATATATATTCTAATACTAATATTAATATTAAATTAATTTACTAATAACAATATTAATAGCAAGAATTACCACTGGATAAGACCTCATTACCAAGTGTAGTGTCTGTCCTTATGTACATTGCTGCCAAAGTTAATCTTTATAACTACTCCACAAATAGATATTTTTCTCTTCATATTTTATACCTTAGGAAAGGTGTACAGACCTATAGCTAAGTGGTAAAGCACTTATGAGTATATGAGTATATATGAGGCCCAAGTTTGATTCTTGGCACCACAAAATAAATAACAATATTAAAATTAATGTGGAGATTGGAATGTGAGCATTAGCGACCTCCCAGAGATCACACAGGTGATCCAGACGGAGTTTGAGTGGACTGAACTTGCAATTTGAAGGACTGGAGGGAAGGAAAAAATTCAAAATGGATATTTATTCATAATAAGCAAATAAATTATAAATATAAAAGACATCCAGAAACCTCACTTTTGTATAATTTAATGTGTGTGCATGTATAGCATGTATACATGCATGTGTGTATGTGTGCATGTGTATGTGCATGCATATGTATATATATTTATACATGCATGTGTGTATAAATATGTGCATGTGTGTGTATGTATGTGTGCATCTTTGTATCTGTGTATATGTACCCATGTGTTTGTATGCATGTGTGTGAACATGTGTGTGAACATGCATGTGTGTGTGTGTGTGTGCACGCATGCGCTATATACCCATGTGTACTAATGCAGAGGTCTGAGGAGGACATCTGTTGTCCCACCCTGTCACCCTCTGCCTCTGAACCTGGAACTATGTTTGCAGCCAGCCCCAGCAATCCCCCAGTCTTGACTCTTCATGATGCTGGGGTAACAGATGTGTGTTCAGCCACACTAGACCTTTACCTGAGTGCCAGGGATTTGAACTCAGTTCCTCATGCTTATGCAGCAAGCACTATTACCCACAGAATCATCTCTCCGGGATCCAGCACAGTTTTTAAAGCATCTCTATCCCATAATTCCTGGCATCCTTCACTGTGATTTGCATATGCCATTCATTGCCCGTCCAGCCGACCCTGTCACTTTAGCAGATTTTTATTGCAGTTCAGTTTTTCCCTCTCATGTGGTTGATCACCATATCACAATTTCTTTTCTAAATTGGTTGAAGTGTAGAAATGTGGTTTTAAGTACCCCAGCTCATTATTATGCTTCATAAACAGGTAGGATAACTGTCAAATTCTGGGAAATCTCTACCAAGGATCTCCTTTGGATCAGAATATTTCAGATTTTCTTCTCTGAAAGTGCTCTGTGGTGACTCTTCTTCTTATCTATGGAACTGGAATCAGTGGGTAATGTCTGTCTAAGTCAGCAGTTCTCAAGTTTGTGGGTCATGACCCCTTTGGAGGTCAAACAACTCTTTTACAGGGGGTCACATCAGATTTTCTACATATCATGTCTTGACATTATAATTCATAACAGCAGCAAAATTACAGTTATGAAGCAGCAATAAAAATAATTTTAAGATTGGTGGTCATTACAACATGAGGGACTGTATTAAAAGGTCATAGCATCAGAAAGATTGAGAACCACTGGTCTAAACTATAATTCTCTCTACTTAACTCATGTTATGGTCAGTGCCACCAGCCCATCTGTAAATCAGCAAGTCTTAACATTATTCAGTTATTATATTTTGGATACATTGATTCAAGTCCCAATACAGTGTTTCATTGCAGTATCACTACTTTGGGAATGGTCTGAAATTCATTTCAATTCTCTACTTGATGTTAAAAATATTTTAATTAAATACATATTGTCATGTTTTGCATGTGTATGCATGTCCCCATGTGTAGGGGTAGATATGCATGAATACATACATGCTGAGGCCAGAAGATAATTGTGGAAAACATTCCTTAGGTCCATCCACCTTCTTTCCTAAATACGATTGCTTACTGGCCTGGAACTTTATATACAGGCTAAGTCCTTACTTTTCAGTGCCAGGATTACCATTAGACCTGGAGATGGCGGGAAGATTTCTATGACTGTCTGATTAGAACAAGCTATGTTTATAACTGCACAGGGGACTGGCCAGACGACTAACTCCCCTAAATTAGAGTGTCAGAGAGCGACCCCTCCCTGGCCTTTGAGGTCACTTTTATGTGGAAGGGTTTGGGCTGATAGAAAAGAGCTGTTCAAATGGTCAGCTGTTAGTGCCAGGACAGAAGAGTAGGAAACTCTGGGCTCAAGGCTGCCTGTGGGGTAGATACCAGCAAGAATACAGCATGTGGAAGGGGCATCACCACAGGTGTTCGAGAGTTTAGCAAGGCAAAGGGATGGGTCTACATCACGGGGTCACAAGTTCAGCAGAGGCTGAAGGACACGGTTTGCAGGATATATTAGACTTAGGAAACAAACTTAATCTTGTAAGGTGTGGAGACTTAGTAACAATGTCTAACAATGTAGCTCGTGTTTTGGTTGCATCCCACAAGCATGTGCCGCTGTGCCCAGCTTTTTCACATGGCTTCTGAGGGTCCAACTCTAGTCTTGTACTTATAAAGCAAATACTTTACCTGATAAGGCATCCTTTCTCCCACCACTTTTTTTTTATCATTTCCTCCAAGTTTATCTAATATTTTCTCCTTTAAGCCTTTCCTTCATTGAACCTCATTTAGTAGTCTATGAACTCTTACATCCTGGCTCTCCCTAAATTGCAGCATCTGTATATGTTTCAGCCTTAGCAGCTTTCAATGGGACTAACTGAAGCCCTGTAGGTCATCTGTGAGAGTGAAACTGCTTTCATAATAATACTAAGTCAATGTATGCATTAAGGTTTTATTACGTGTATTTGTTTATTTATCTGTGTGTGAGGACCGTGGGGATGTATGTCGGTCATGGCTCAAGTGTGGAGATCAGAGCAGTCTGTTGTAGTCAGTTCCCTTCTTGTACCATGAAAGTCTCAGCAAAGAGGTCAGGTCATCAGACTTGGTTACAATTACAAGCACCTTTGCCCACTGCGTCATCTAATCCACCCCACTCTCACCCTACCTTGGGTGTCTAGCAGCATTTCCCAGGTACCATGCGGCATGTGTTACTGCAGCAGAGAGAAGCTGAGGGAACAATTTAGTTGCTGTCTGGGACACTAGATCTTAAACTGGCCTATAAAAAAGTTAAGAGAATGTCATTTTTCTCATAGATTTGGTTTTTGGTGTTGGAAAATATAGTTATTCCCCAGAAATGCATCTATATATGAGTTTATTATTATTTTTTAATGGATTAGATTCTAGGATAGAACACATCTACTGCTTTAACCCACATAGCAAAGGTTGTTTTGTTTTTTGATTTGGTTTGGTTCGTTCAAGACAGGATCTCATCCTGTAGCCCAGGATGACCTTGAATTCCTTATCCTCCTGCCTCAGCCTTCCAAGTGCTGGGTTTGCAAGTATATGTCATTAATCAGGCAGGTAGTTTTTATTTTTTTCCTTTTTTTTTATTAGTTCAACTGTCATATCCTTTCATTCAACCAACAAGGATGTATTGAGTCTATATTCAAGAAATCACTCTTTTGGGTGTAAAAAATATGATTTATCCCCTCCCCCATTTCTAGATCATCCTGGAGTGTTATCATCTGAGAGGCTGTGGAGTGCTCCCCTTCTTGGCCTCCTCTTTTCAATTTTTGCTAGTGTGTCTTAATTGTGAAAGCTAATGAGTTTCATTATGACTTTCTCATCCATGCATGCAATGGGCTTTGGCCATTCTCCCTGCCAGCCCCGCCCCCACCCCCTTTCTCCAACAGTCTAATGCGCACACATTTTTTAAACTGAGCCATCATTGCATTAAGCGGAGGAAGAAAGCTAAGTCTGGGTTGCACCACTGTGTCAGGATCCTGAACACTGAGTCAGGCCTCTAGTGAGGAGCTTGACCTGGTGGGGAATTGATACCCACGTAGGAGCTGTCATGTTGGCTTCTGAGTAGTGTATCATCTACACAAGGAAATGGAGGGAGGCGAGTCTGAACCAGCCCAGGATTTAGGGAGTGCTCCTGAAGAGTGAATGTGATTGTCTTAACTCTGATTTTAAAAGGTTAGTTGAATTTGGGTGGCAGAAAAAAAAAATGCAGAGACAGAAGGAGAAGACAGAGCCAAAATGCTAGAAAGGAAAACAGAGTAAAGGTCACTGCCCTCCAGGACAGATTCTTAACCTTCTAGAGAATTCTTTCCAAGTTATGAACTCTCATGTTCATTCAAAGTGCATCAAAGCACACTCACACATATATGTGTATGTACAAATACACACCCGCACGAGCACGTATGCAAATTGCCTCCCTTCTTTATATCCTTGAAGTCTACCCATGGGCCAAGTTTCAGAGTCGCCCTCTTTTCCCGCTGTGTGATGATGGCAGATAACCAGTCAGATGTTGCTTTTTCAAAAGAAATCATTCCTATTATTTTTAATTCTATGCACATGTTTGCAGGTGCCTCTGGGGACCAGGAGAGGGCATCAGATCCCAGAGAGCTGCAGTCACAGGTAGCTGGGAGCCACCTGGCAGAGGTGCTGAGAACTCAACTTTGAGTCCTTTGCAAGAGCAGTCCGTGCCTTAACCGCCGCTTCCTCTCTTGACCACTGAGCCCTCTCACTGGCAACCAGTGTAGCCTTTCTCAAATTGTAATGTTCCTCAACTCCTACGAAGCAAGACCGACATGGTTCTGGGGTGCTCTCTGGACACCTAACCCTGGTAGCCACGGTGGAGAAGGCAGAGGCTCAGCACTTGTAAAACGAAGGAGAAAAATCTCTTTATTACTTTGACCTTCGGACACACTGAAAACAGACAGGTTCTCAGCCCTCTCTGCTGCTCTGCTCTCTCCTCCTGGTCTCCCCCTCATGGTTCCAGCTGCTCATGGATCTGTTTCTGTCCACCCCAGCCACTCTCCATACCTGCCGGACAAGGCTTGGATCCTACGACACAGTTCCAAAACCTGGCCTCTCTCACCGCCCAGCATTGTAAGCCTGCCACGACACCGGCCTGGCTCGTAAAGCATCCCTTTATGTACTTTATGACTTAAACTCTTTTATTTGCCTGCAGGAGCCCTTTAACAAAATCACATTGAATTGACTTTCTCACACCAAATCAAATCTCCCTGGTCCCAGTTCAGTTGTCTTTGTCAATATGTATTTTATAAATGGAGTGAATTAACAGATGCTGTAGGAACGGAAGTGCTGGGGTAGCATTTATGGTTTTTAGTGCTCTCTCTGGGCGGATGAGCAGTGTGGAAGCAGTATACAGGTACCTTGGGATGAAAGTCATTCCCTCGGATATGTATTCCTAACCACTTTCCCAGAATATATTTTAAATCTCTTTATTACACATTTTCCCTTAGTGTGTTGCGTATATGGTTTTATCATGTATGCTGTTAATCTTGGCTTGGACTTGATGTATCCCTTAACATTAAAAGACAAAATTAAAACCTTCTCCGTCATTCAGAGAGAACAAAGATTTTTTTTTTCTGTTAGCTAGGAACAAGACCATTCCCTGACTTTAGATTATGTCTCCTCTTATATATTATAAATTAGGTCCACCCAGTCTTTGATAGCAAATGCTTCTGAAATTATTTCATAGCAGAATTCTGGGTTTACATGCCGTTAGACTCTGTCTTGAGAAAAATTAATGGGGGCCACGAGAAAAAAGAATATTTTCTCTTAAATTTCTAAGCTTTGCACGAAAGGAGGCAGGTAGTACAAAAGGCCAGGGTAGAAGAGCTACCTGGGAGAGATTGCTCCCAAAATGTCTCCATGGGACGATGGAAGTCTTTGAAAAATATAATGTAATATAATATTATATGTAAATACATATATTATATATACATATATATACATATATGTGTTTGTATGTATGTGTGTATGTATGTATGTATGTGTGTATGTATGTATGTATGTGTGTATGTATGTATGTATGTGTGTATGTGTATGTATGTATGTGTGTGTATGTATGTATGTATGTGTGTATGTATATGTATGTATGTGTGTGTATGTGTGTATGTATGTATGTATGTGTGTATGTATGTGTGTATGTATGTGTGTG
Source organism: Mastomys coucha (assembly GCF_008632895.1). Classification (NCBI taxonomy): domain Eukaryota; kingdom Metazoa; phylum Chordata; class Mammalia; order Rodentia; family Muridae; genus Mastomys; species Mastomys coucha. The sequence continues at coordinate 85,915,119 of NW_022196891.1, forward strand.
TATGTGTGTATGTATGTGTGTGTATGTATGTGTGTGTATGTATGTATGTATGTGTGTATGTATGTATGTATGTGTGTGTATGTATGTGTGTGTATGTATATGTGTGTATGTATGTATGTATGTATGTATGTGTGTATATATGTATGTATGTGTGTGTGTATGTATGAGTGTGTGTGTGTATGTATGTATGTATGTATGTATATTCTAAAATGTATGGCAGTGGTTTAGGAGCAGGTGTCACTGTAAACTCAGTTTGGTGGTGGTGACCATAGCGCCATCTACTGGTTATCACAAGCAAGAATGTCCATTTTTAATTTTTTTTAATCTTTTTTATTTTTTAGTACTCTTCCCCAATTTTCTAAGTTTCTTCTGAAGACACTAATTGTAATCCGTTTCTTCTCTCTTATATGCCTGAAATGCAGAACCCTTTTTCCTAAAATATGACAAAGGTAAACTGAAGCCAGAGTTTAACATGAGTCTCCCTACCCACGACTGGCTTGCACATTTTACTGTTATTTTCTTGGAAGTATAGTATCTATTTCTTAGTTGTCTTTGGGGAATGTATAGCATGCTTTACAGACTTAAACCCTTTATTAAAGCATCAGGTATGCTGATAAATATTTCTTCACTAGTTTCGGACATTAAGCAAATGCTGGTGCCACACGTGGTAATACAATTGCAAGCTCCTTCTAGGTCTTTCTCCATTGACTGTCTGCTTGTTGTGAAAGACTGTGGGACCCTGAAATATAAGCATCGACTCTTGAACATATTGATAACTTCTATGTCTTGTTCAAAGACACTCTCTACGTTCACGCCTTTGGAAGAACAGACCAAGCCATCAATCATGCATGGCCTCTTTTGTTTTTCTTTGGGCATATTTAAGATTGTGACTTCTGTGTGTCAGAGTTCAAAAGTCAAGTGCTGTGTGTGATAAATTAGGCAAGGGTCAAAGGTTGTTGCCATGCCTTTCAGAAGATGGCCTGTCTCTGGATTTGCAGCTCATTCATGCTGAAGTGATGCACCATGGGTATTACTACCAGGCCCCGCTCGGCAACATCTGCTCTCCCTAAGTGAGTTAGTGCACGTCAGACATCTTTATGTCAGAATATCACAGTGATGGATGCAGTCTTCAGAAAATGCTGCATAAAAATCTGGTGTGCCGTTCTGGCCATTAAGTGAAATTACTATTTAAATTAATGGCACTGTCATGGTTTATCTGTGCAAAGAATGAACGCTGATTAGAGTATTAAGTAATTAGCAATTTATCACACTGGAACAAGGTTGATAATAATTAAAGAAGTAATGGTTTACCAAGGAAACTAGAAAGGGAGTCACTTCTTGTTATGTGAGTGAAATCTTGCCTGAAAATTCAGAAAAGCCAAGACGAAGGCCTTTGACAAAGAAAGCATCCTTTTTTTTCTCTCTCTCTCGCTCTCTTCTTCCCTTCATATAAAAAACAGTTCATTATCAAAATTTTAGTTGACCTGTCAAAAGTCCCTCAAAGCGATCAGATGACTGATTAGGAGTTTCAAATTAGGTCACTGTCTGCATTTTGATTTCATACTTAAAGCATGGTGAAGCCATGCAGTAATTTAAGAGTAGAGGGGGAGAATCATTCTCCTCCCTAAAAGGCCAGTTTTCAGATTTTGATTGCTCCTTAAAATGGAAACATGAATAGTTTTAAGAAAATTACTAGAGAAATAAATGACAGCCAAGGATCCAAGGTTGTATTTAAATGTCTGAGCCAAAGGCATCAGAAAAATAATGTCTGGTGTGGACAATACTGAACTCAAGCCAGCGGAGGCCACTTTCATTTCTGTGTGTGGAGAACACACATATATAATTAGGCATTTTGTATGAATAAACCTGTCTTTTCCCACATAATTAAGACTCAGTCTACAATGAGAACCCCGCTGTGCATATTTTATTATTGAGAACATGACCCGGGAAGGTTAATAAAAATTATTAATATCATAGTTTACTTTCAATTACTTTGAAGAGTTGTCATGTCACAATTAGGTCAGCATGATACATCAAAACTCTATAATGACCAGTATCTATTATTAGTCATATAAGCAATTTTTAAATATTTAAATCTTTTGAAGTATAAACAGCAGTGTGATTGATGGTCCTTCAGACCCCTGACTGAACAGCATCTTCCTTTAAGGGACCCACTGCACTGAGGTCTATGCATGATATTTTTTTAAAAGCTTTGAAAAGCCTTTGGTCTGTTATTAAGAATGCTATTCCTAATATGGGTGTTTGTACAGGACCAGATTAAACAACTTGGGACCCAGAACACTTGGAATTTGAAGTTCTTTGCGATATCAGTTGGGACTAATAATAAACAAACAGAACTCTAATTAAAATGAATCATTCATCAGGTTGTGGCACGAGCAGATGCAGATTCTAATAAGACAGCATGGTGACATGCCATGTAGACACCTGCATTTCCTGCATAATCCAGCCCCAGAGTCCTGTTTATTTAACTGGTGCCTTTATGCATGCTAGGTTTCTTCCATGGCAATGAATGCTAGGCATTTGGACAGTAGGAGAGAAGGCTGTTGGTCCTTCAGGTGTGTATGTCTTCCTTCAGGTACGAGAGTCAGTGATTCTCCCTTTAAGGCACCTTTCCCCAGCCTGGCAACCATGCCATCTGACAGAGCTGAGAGAGAATCAGAAAAATAGTGCCTGGCTGCCATGCTGTTGCTTTTCTGTGACCACAAACACGTTCTACTCATTTGTTTGAGGGGTATATGTGTGTGTATGTGTGTGTGTGTGTGGTGTGTATTTGTGCATCTCTGTGTGATGTGTGTGTGTTGTATGTGTGAGTGTGTGGTAGGAGGTGGGAGGATGGTGTGTAGTGTGTGGTGTATGTGTGTGTGTATGGTGTGGTATATACAATGTGTGTGTTTGTGCATGTGTGCATCTCTGTCTGCTATGTGTGTGTTATATTGTGGGTGTGTGGTGGTAGGATGGTAGGGGTGGTATGTGGTGTATAGTGTGTGTGTGTGTATGGTATGGTGTGTGTAGTGTGTATATGTCTGTGTGTCTGTGTGTGATGTAGTACAGTGTAGTGTGTGGTGTATGTGTGTGTGTGTGTATGTATGATGTGATATATGTAGTGTGTATGTGTGGTATGTGTGGTGTGTGTATGTGTGTATGTGTGCATCTGTGTGCTCTGTGTATATGTGTTGTATGTGTGGGTATATGGTGGTAGGATGATAGGAGTTATATGCAGTATATAGTATGTGTGTATGGTATGGTGTATGTAGTATGTGTGTGTATGTGGTGTGTGGTGCAGTGTAGTGTGTGGTGTATGTGTGTGTGTATGGTGTAGTATGTGTAATATGTGTGTTTGTGCATTTGTGCATCTCTGTGCGGTGTGTGTGTGTTGTATGTGTGGGTGTGTGGTGGTAGGATGGTAGGGGGTAGTATGTGGTGTATAATGTGTATGTATATGGTATGGTTGTGTAAAGTGTGTGTGTCTGTGTGTCTGTGTGGTGTGTTGTAGTGTGTGGTGTGTGAGAGGAGATTATGGAGTATGGTGTGTGTGTGTGTGCTGTTTGTGGTGTATGTGTGTGTATTGTGGTATTCGTGGTGTGTGTGGGTGTTGGGGGATGGTATGTATGGTATGTATGGTGTGGTATGTGTAGGATGTATGGTGTTGTGTGTGTGTGTGTGGTGATATGGAGGTAAGGGTGGTTTGTGTGTGTGTGTGTGTGTGTGTGTGTGTGTGTGTGTGTGTGTGTGGTGTGCTTTAGTTGGTTGAGAATTTTGCACAATGGGTTTTGATCATGTTCAACCCCCCTCCCCCAAATTCATCCCGCTCTCCCTGCCCATCCAATTGTGTGTTCTTTTTTTTGTCTTCTTAAATCCCTCAAGGCCAATTCATTCTCGCTAAACATATTCTTGGGCGCCTGGCCCTCCACTGGAGAAGGACCATCTCAGGAGGGGTCAGTCTCTTAGAACAGAGCTGACCTACCTGCCCAGCACCGACAAACTCTGTGTCCTCAGCAGTGGGGACTCCCTGACAACTCCTCACTCTGTCCTGGGGTTTGCTATGACTTGGGCTTGCACAGAGATGGTGTATGATGTCAGAAGCTGTAACCGCTGTGGTTCACTGCCCTGCTGTTTCCTTCTAAGCATCCACAGCCTGATATGTGCTCTTTCTCTCTTTCTCTTTTTCTTTCTTTCTTTCTTTCTTTCTTTCTTTCTTTCTTTCTTTCTCTCTTTCTTTCTTT
>NW_022196891.1:85919372-85921872 GCF_008632895.1 Mastomys coucha
TTTTTGAGGTATAGCTGTTGACGTTTGAACAGTTGTTGTTGTCTTGTTAGACATGGTCTCATGGACCCCAGGACCCCAAGATGGCCTTACACTGAACCATGTCACTGAAAATAGTGTTGCACTTCTGATCTTTCTGCTCTGCCTCCCTAACTTTGCCATCATGGGTGTGCACCACCAACTGGTTTCCGTGGTGCAGACTGGAGAGCGTATTAGGCAAGCTCTCGGCCAACCGAGCCATATCCGTGACCTGCTTGCACATACCCAGTCTAGCTCTGGGAGAAAGGAAGGCTATGGCTGTTTCAGACTTCACGAGAGCACAAGAGACAAATGATATACCTCAGACGAAGACAGGCAAGGGCTTACGCAGCCCTTACCAAGAATCGCTCATCTGGGATGTCACTACATTTCCCATCTCCCTTGTGAATTTCTAGAGCTTTCTCTCCAGGACCTTTTACTGTAGCTAACCTACTTGTGCAACATGATGTGATCATCACAAAGGGACAGGAGGTTCTGACAGAAACCTGATCTTTTTTTTTTTTTTTTTTTTTTTAATGGAGTGCGGGCAGAGTCTGGCCCAGCTGAATGATTTCCGAACACTTCCTCTAGTGTGTTCATTTCCTAATGAGTGCCTGGTGCTCTTGGTAAGAAGGACCCTCATCGCACATCTAAATCACCTTGGTGGCGAAATGTTACCTTTACGGTGGCTCCTTCACTGAAACTGCCCAAGTCTGACGTTTTTATACCAAGCTTTACGGCTGCCTCAGTTTTCTTCCCTTTTTTTATTTGATATTCATATATAACATTTTATTGTTGCAGGAATGCTGTGTTGTGGGCAGGATTACGTGAATATGTCAGATGCCATATGCTGTTCAGCCTCCAATGGAGAGTCTAAAGCACACGTTAGAAAGGATGACTCCATGCCAGTGAAATGCTGCGGCACTGAACTTATTCCGGAGAGCCAGCGATGCTGTGATGGAGTTGGATATAATCCTTTGAAATATGTTTGTTCTGATGAGATTTCAGCTGGAATGGCGATGAAGGTAATTGATAGGAAGGTACTGCTCTGGCCATGGAAAGAGAAACACGTTGTTCATAACTATTTTTCTAAAATAGGAATATAAAAACTCATGTGTGCATTATTCATTTTTGCATTCTATCCATATTAATACAGAATGAGTTTGTCATGATTGATGCTAGCGCAATGAATTCTAAAGGAATCCCTAATGATTAGCTGTTCTCGGGGAAGCTTCACCCGGCGCTTCAGATGAGTGGAGGGCTGGAGGTGTGTGCTCCCAGACCGGGCACCGCCCTCCCTGGCCCCTACACAGCGTCATTTACAGCCCTGGGTGCTATGGCTGCCAACTGTGATGTTTCATCTCAACTGTCAACCTCCTGTGAATTAGAATTATCAAGAAACACACCTCTGAGTGTGTCTATGGGTGTGCTTTCCAGAGGAAATGGCTGAAGATGTGACACTCACTTTGGGGTGTGTTTGTAAGGGGATGGTGGAGGGGTAGGCAACACTGTTCTATGGGATGGGCAGAGAGTGAGCTGAATAGCTGCATTCACCTCTGTTTCCTCACGGAAGACCTGTTTTCTCATTATCTAACTTCATGAAAGTGTGCCTTTCTGTGGGCTTACGATGATTCACAGTAAGTCCGGTGGTCTCCGAAGCATTGGAGATGGAGCACACACCCTTGCACGTGCCAGACAAGTATTTACTCCATCAGTAAGCTGCATCCCCAGCTTTAAAACGATGTAGGGGAAGGTACTATTTTATCCTGGAGTTCACCACCTTCCCTTCTGGGGAGTGCAGTTTCACAATTGGTTTGATAGTTTACTGATAATTTACTGTTACTTCTGTCTTACTTTCTACCTCATAACTGGTCCTGGTCTCCTTTAATCTGTTACCATTTTCTTCTAGCTCTTCCCATCTGCTGACAAATTCCTATTTACCTCAATGAAGTGTTGCTTTCAATTTATGTTTTGACTTTTCTATTAATTATTTTAAAAATGAGAACCATTTTGTCTTCAGGGCTTTTGGGGTTGGGGAGACCATGTTTATGATTTTGATGGTAATGGTAAGTTTGCTTTTTGTTGGTTGGCTTTATTTTTTTAATGGTATTGTTTATTTAGCACAGCTTTGGCCCTTCTTTTCTTTGCTCCACTCTTGCTTGCCCTAAGCCCATTCATCTTCACTGTTTGGTCATTGCTCCCGTCATCAGAGGCTGTCTGAGGACTTGCTGTGAATGGTCACCGTCACGGGCTGCCTCTCAGTTGGAAGCATGGCAGGGTAGACACCTAGCAGGGAGCTTGTTTGCCAGGGAGCCAGGTGATTGAGAATGGAAACGAATGTCCTGTAGGACCCTAGGCCATGCTGGGAGTGGATTTGCCTAGCTGCCAGTTGTGTAGCGACTAAGGAGCCACGGGAGAGCTCCTGCTCCGTGATCTGCAGGTTTACCTTCCCCTTCCCCTTCTGCTACTTTAAATCTGGGTCCTG
>NW_022196891.1:85923737-85924184 GCF_008632895.1 Mastomys coucha
TGGTTGGTTGGTTGGTTGGTTGGTTTGGTTGGTTGGTTGGTTGGTTTGGTTAGTTGGTTGGTTTGGTTAGTTGGTTGGTTTGGTTGGTTGATTGGTTAGTTTGGTTGGTTGGTTGGTTGGTTTGGTTGGTTGGTTGGTTTGGTTAGGTTGGTTGGTTGATTTGGTTGGTTTGGTTAGGTTGGTTGGTTGGTTTGGTTGGTTAGTTTGGTTGGTTTGGTTGGTTGGTTGGTTAGTTTGGTTGGCTTGGTTGGTTGGTTGGTTAGTTTGGTTGGTTGGTTGGTTGGTTTGGTTGGTTTGGTTTGTTGGTTGGTTAGTTGGTTGGTTTGGTTGGTTGGTTTGGTTGGTTTGGTTAGGTTGGTTGGTTGGTTAGTTTGGTTGGTTGGTTGGTTTGGTTAGGTTGGTTGGTTGGTTTGGTTGGTTTGGTTTGTTGGTTGTTTGGTTTGGTTT
>NW_022196891.1:85924857-85926028 GCF_008632895.1 Mastomys coucha
TTGGTTGGTTTGATGTTGGTTTGTTGGTTGGTTAGTTGGTTGGTTTGGTTAGTTTGGTTGGTTGGTTGTTTGGTTGGTTTGCTTGGTTGGTTGATTGATTGGTTGGTTAGAAATTTTCATATCACATCCAGTATTAGCCAGGCAGCTTTTTCCAAGCAGCATCTTAGAAAGCAGTGTCCCCTCCAAGCACCTCACAAGCAACCTGGGGATCACAGTGGGAAGGGAAGTTAAAGACTCTTGGCTGGCTTGTCCTTGGATACTGTTCCCAATGCCTTTTATTTATGCATATAATCAAATATATTATATTAGAGGGCCTTTGCTAATACACACAGACTTGGAAAGTGGAGTCCTCATAGCTTGTCTTGGGGAACAAAGAAAGAAGTGTCTCTGACCAGCACAGCTCCGGCCTCTGCTCTGGGTGGCTGCTTTCGGACTTTGACAAATAGTTGGAATGCCCTGTCTGTTTCCTTAGACTTCCTCTTTTTATTTCCTATGTGTAATCTGTTTGTTTGCTGTCCTTTGGATAGGCTTTAAACAGAGAAGACGATAAACATGTACTTACTGCCCCCTTTTTAATGGAATTGCCGGCATGCTTTTCTGAAGAAATGTTATCTTGATGAACTTGGAGAGAATAATTTACCCTTTCATGAAAGAGAGAAGAGAAATCAAATTTGAATATTAAAACTATTCAAAATCCATTTATGACTTATATACAGGAACACAATGTGGATCTGTGTCGTGTGACTGTTGCCTTCTTATGGCTCCTATAACTTAAAATGATTAGGCACTTAATTTCCTCAGATTAGAACATTCACTGGTAAGTAAGAAGAACCTAGAGATTCCTCCGAGAAAAGTTTTACAAGTGTAAATAATTGTAATGACAATATGTAATACTTAGCAGTTCTAAAACTACATATTGAGGGTCTAATTTCTCTTTTTAAAATTTTTGCTACATTTATTTATTTGTGTCTTGGGGTCAGGGACACCTTTGTGCCATGGAGAAGTCAGAGAACAGGTTTGTGGACTTGGTTCTCTTCTACTGCTCGGGACCCGGGGATTGAACTCAGAGCTCCGGCTTGGCATCAGGACCTTTATGCCCTGAACCATCTTGTTGGGCCCAATATTAGCCTTCTTACAGCACAGAAGAGCAGATTCTCAGAAATCCTATCAT
>NW_022196891.1:85926038-85933538 GCF_008632895.1 Mastomys coucha
CAAAACACCATGTGAAAATATCAAAGTTCACATTGAAACCTGCAGTTCCTGTTTGTCATGTATGTTCTGAGTTCAGGGCCATTTCAGGTGTCAGGCCATTTGATTCACAGACCAAGACTTCCTGGTGAATTTAGTTTCCAAATTTAGTTTCATGCACTCATGCAGAAGACATTTTGATAGTATATGACACCCAAGTTCCCGGAAGTAGAAAGACACAAAACCAAAACTGTAATCCTTCCAGAGCCTCTGCTCCTTCCGGTATACAACCACTTCTCTATTATATGTTCAAAACTGTTCGTTTATCACAAGGGGTAAAACGTTTCATCTAAGTGATGCCAAAATGCATTTTACATGGCTAAAGGAAGTCCACAAACCCTCCTGTCCCTCTCCCCAACAGGAAACCAGAGTATGTGCAACTGTCTGCCCAGCAACTATGAAAGCCACAGCACATTGTGGCCAGTGTGACTTCAACGCCACCACCCATGTCTGCACAGTGACGAAAGGACCTCGCAATCCCACAGGGAAGAAAGCAGCAGAAGGGCTGTGCTCTGCAGCAGAGGAAATAGTTCATTCTGGAGACGTAAATACACACTCTTTCATAGGTAAGGGATGTCACCCGCTGCCCATGCTATGCCTAGTGAGAGGCTACTGCTGCTGCAGAGTCCATTTCTCTCTGGCAATCCCCTACATACCAATCAACATCAATCAGTTCCAGAATACTTTTAGGCCAACTTGTTGCACAGTAATCAATGGCATAATCTGGATGCACTCAAAGCCAGTTGGTTAGACTTTTAGACTTTTAGACTTTTTAAGTCTATCCTTCATCAAAAATAAATGCTATTTTGAATTAAATCCAAAAAAAAAAAAAAGAAAGAACAAGACATAAATAAGCTATTTGTGTGCCTTTCTGGAATTTTCCATTGATTGACAAATTAATTTCCATTCTCAAAGTTATAAGGCCACTTTCAGTGAGAGCAGCAAATGGAGACTGCCGTGCTTAGAGGTGGGAAGAACTGAGAAGCTTGTCAGGCGTCTCGTGAGACCCAAGAGCATTGCTCTGAGGAAGGAGACCACTCGGAGTGGGACTGTCCCCAAGATGGTGGGTCATCCTCAGAACAATCACCTTCACAGCCACTGAGATATCGACTTCTAACTACTATTTTGCACTTCTGGATTCGTCTAAGTAGAAGTACTTAGCACTCAGTACTGGCTGAGCTAGACTCGAAGCTCTGAAGAACTGAAGATTATTTCTCAACTAGCTCTGCTCTTTATTACAGTTTTATTATTTGAATGTTTACCAAAGTCCTTACAGAATATACTTGGTTGGTTTTTTTTTTTTTTTTTTTTTTTGAGCAAAAAGATGTGTGTGATACACATTGAGCCAGAGAGAGCCTGTTTAAATTACATAATTCATACACACTCTAGTTAAATAAACAAAGCAATGCTGTATTCAATATGGACCATCACCAGGCCTTACTTAACCACAGACAGTGAGCATGTCAAATTCCAAGAGTGGAAAGTTCCAGGTGGAATGCCAGACTAGACAAGAAATCTGACATAGGCAAGGAGAAGCCGGGGTAAAGTATAACCAACTGGCGTTGACTCCCAGTGCCATGCTAGGTAGTCAGCACTCCCTGTGTACCCCCAAGACACTCATCTAATGTGATCATAGGAGGTGAGGGAACGAAGGGCCGGACCTGGAAAGGGAGCTTGCTGTGGGAAGCTGACAGCCCCCATGCAATGTGATATATGCTGAAGCGTGAGATCTCAATGCTTCATGTGGGTGAGTGGCTTCCCTCAGAGCACTTGGCACCTCTCTCAAGTGGTGCTTCCCACCTGCAGCCCTCCATCACCCTGCTCAAGTCCAAGATGATAATCCTTGGTCCAGGCTTCCCCAGTGAGTCATGAGCCCCCTCTGTCCCTGCAGCATCTGGCTTACAAAGGCCGCCCACTTTCCTGTATGGCACTTACTGTAGACACTCACCCCATCTTTCCCACTAGCCTGACATGTTCTTTCAAATATGTTAGGACTTTACACATGACTCATAAACAAAACTTGTTTAATAAATGAAATAAACAAAATAACACTAGGAAAGGCTTCAAAACAGACCACAGTCTGACCGGCCTTCCCGTCTCCCACTGTCAGTTAAATATTGCCCCCATGGGCCCTCATTCTTAAATGATTGGGTTTCCATCCCAGAGATGGACCTGCTTTTATCTGCCACGTCGAGATTTTGAAGGGCTCTCCAAGCATACTTACAGGACCCTTCTTCCAAGATAAATAGATGTGCTGCCGGTGTGGCATGAGGGCTTTTAAAACTTACACTCCAGGTTGCTTTCCCTGCCAGAAAATGCTATAAATCGAACATGAGAAACAAACTTTATTTGTAGCAGTACTATGTATGGTAGAGGCCAGCCTCTTATCCAGTCTTAACAAGCACTCTCCCATGGAGCTGGTCCCCAGCCAGCTTTCATGTGTTTGTTTTGAAAGAGAGTTTCACTAACTTGCCAGGGCTGGCCTTGAACTTGCGACATAGCCTGAGCTGATCTTGAATTTATCATCCTCCTTGACTTGTTCGTGACAATTGTCAAGCACACACTAATGAATCCATTCACTGTGCACAGCATGCACTCAGGGCTCACCACTGGGATTAGATAACCTGTCAGGAGGCTCATCACTTCATTAACTGAATTTGTTAATTGCCTGGATTCATCAGTGTATGCTGTCAGATGTGGAGTTGGTAAAGATCTCTTCCCATTCTGTGTGCTATCGTTTTATCCTATGGCCAATGTCCTTTCCTTTTCAGCAGCTTTTCAGTATCAAGAAGTCCCATTTGTTAATGGTTGAGCTTGGTGCCTGTGCTATGGTTCTGTTCAGGAAGCCCTCCCGTTGGCCAACGCACTCAAGGCTGTTCCCTACTTTCTCTCTTATCAGGTTTTGTTGAAGATGCTTTCTTTTTTATCCCATTGTATGCTTCTGGCTTCTTTATTAAAAATCAGATGTCCAATAATTTATTGATCAATTTTATTTTTCTCTTGACTATCAGTCATGTATGAAAGCAGCCCTGAATGGTCTCTTGATTAAAAAAGAAATCAGATGTCCGTAGGTGTGTGGATTTATGTCTGGATCTTTGAATTCCATTCTATTGAACTCCGTTGATCAATGTGTCTGTGTGCCAATACCATGCAGTTTATGTTACTATAGCTCTGCAGCCCGGCCTTAGATCAGAGATGATGCCTTCAGAAGTTCTCATATTGTGCAAGATTTTTTTATTTATCATGGGGATATTTTTGTTTTGTTTTTTTTCATATGAAGTTGAGTATTATTCTTTCAAGGTCTGTAAAGAATGGTGTTGGAATTTTGATGATGGAGATTGCATTGAATCTATAGATTGCTTTTTGGTAGGATTGCCATTTTTATTGTGTGAATCCTACCAACCCATGATCATAGAACATCTTTACAGCTTCTGATATCTTTTTTAATGTCCTTCTTCAAAGACTTGATGTTTTTATTACACAGGTCTTTCATATGCTTGCTTAGAACTACCCCTAGATACTTTGTATTATTTGTGACTATTCTGAAGGCTGTTTACCTGATTTCTTCCTCAGCCATTTGTCATTTCTATATAGGAGCGCTACCGATTTTTTTTTTTTAGCTTATCTTATATCCAGCCACTTAGGTAAAGGGGTTTATAAGCTGTAGGAGTTTTAGGGTCACTTACAGATGCTAACATGTTATCTGCAAATAGCAATACTTTGACTCCATTCCAGTTTGTAGCCCCTTGATCTCCTTCAGTTGTCTTATTGCTCCAGCTAGAACTTTCAGCTGCTAGACTAACTAGATATGGAGAGAGAAGACAGCCTTGTCTTATTCATAGTTTTATGGAATTGCTTTGGGTTTCTCTCCATTTAATTTGGTATTGGCTCTAAGCTTTCTGTACATTGCCTTTATTATGTATAGTTATGTCTCTTACATCTCTGATCTCTCCAAGGTTCTTATCATGAAGAGGTGTTGGATTTTTGTCAAAGGCTTTTTTGACATCCCAATGAGATGATCATGTGGTTTTTCTTCCTTCAGTTTGTTTATATCGTGGATTACAGTGACAGGGTTCATGTGTAATTCTCTTTCTTTATTGAATCTTCCTGTATCCAGATGACTGTGGCCTCATAAAATGAATTTGACAGTGTTGCTTCTGTTTTTATTTTGTGGGATAATTTGAGAAGTATTGATATTATGTCTTCTTTGAAAGTCTGGTAAAATTCTGAGCTAAAACCATCTGACCCTGAGCTTTTTGCAGTTGGTAGACGTTTAACGACTGCTTCTCTTTCCTTAGGAGTTACTGGTATATTTAAATTGTGTAGCTGATCTTGATTTAACTTTGGTAAGTGGTATCTATCCAGAAATGTTTCCATTCATTTCAGCTTTTCCAATTCAGCACAGGTTTTTTAAATATAACCTAATAATTCTTTGGATTTCTTCTGTGTCTGCTGTTATGTCTTCCTTTTGTTTCTGATTTTGTCAATGGATATTCTCTCTTTGCTTTTGACTTAGTTTGGATAAGGGAGTGTCTGTCTTGTCGATTTTCTCAAAGAACCAACTCTTCTTTTCATTGATGCTTTGTACTGCTCTCTTCATTTCTATTTTATCGATTCCGCCCTGGGTTTGAATATTTCCTGCCCTCTATTCCTTTGGGTTGTGTTTGCTTCTCGTCTTTTTGTTTGAGAGCTTTCTGGTATGCTGTTAAGTAGCTAGTATGAGATCTCACTAACCTTCACAAAGGCACTTAAGTGCTATTAACTTTACTCTGAGCATTGCTTTCGCTGTGTCTCATAAGTTTGAGTGTGTTGTGCATTCATTTTTATTGAATTCTAGGAAGTCTTTTCTTATTTCTTTCTTAGCCCAATGTGATCATTGAGTAGAGTTGTTCAGTTTCCATGTGTTTGTAGGCTTCCTGTTGTTGAAGTCCAGCTTTAATTCATGGTGATCTGACATGATACAATCCATTATTTCAATTTCTAGTATCAGTTAAGACTTGCTTCATGGTCAAGTATGTGATCAGTTTTTAAGAATGTTCCATAAGATGCTGTGAAGGATTTCTGAGCGTGTGTGTGTGTGTGTGTGTGTGTGTGTGTGTGTGTGTTGTGTTTGAGTGATTGTTCTGGAGATATTTGATAGTTCCATTTGACTCATACTCTCTGTTTGCTCCATTATTTCTCCATTTAGTTTCTGTCTGGATGACCTGTCCATTGGAGTGGCATGTTGAGGTCTCCCACTATTAATGTGTAAAGTTCAATGTGTGATTTAAGCTTTAGTAATGTTTCTTTTACAAATGTGGCTGCCCTTGCATCTAAGGCATAGATGTTAAAAATTGAAATGTCATCTGGATTTTTCCTTTGATGAGTATGAAATTTCCTTCTCCATGTCTTTTGATTAATTTTGGCTTAAGGTCTATTTTGTTAGATATTAGATAGCTACACCAACTTGTTTCTTGGGTCCATTTGCTTGAAAAATCTTTTTACAAACTTTTACTCTGAGATAATGTCTATCTTTGATGTTGAGGTATGTTTCTTACATGCAAAAGGGTGGATACTGGTTTTATATCCATTCTGTTAGCCTGTGTGGTTTTATTGGGGAATTGAGTCCACTGATATTGAGAGATATCAATAACCAATGATTGTTAATTCTTAGTATTATTTTGTTGTAGTTGTTGATGGGGGTGGGGGTGGGGGTGCATGTGTACTTCCCCTATGTAGGTTTTGCTGGTTAAGACTATTTATGGCCTATGTTTTCATTGGTTTAGTTAGCTTCCTTGGATTTGTGTTTTACTTCTATAATTTTGTAGGGTTGGATATGTAAGTAGATATTATTTAAATTTGACTTTGTCATGAAATGCATTACTTTCTCCATCTACAGTTATTGAACTGAGTTATACTCAGTTTTGCTGAGTATAGTAGTCTAGACTGGCATCTGTGGTCTCTTAAGAGTCTTCATGACATCTGTGTGGGCCCTTCCGGCATTTAGGATCTCCATTGAGAAGTCAGGTGTAATTCTAATAGGTCTACCTTTATATGTTACTTGGCCTCTTTTCTTTGCAGCTTTTAATATTCTTCCTTTATTCTCTGTGTTTAGTGTTTGTGATAATTCTGTGGCATGGGACTTTCTTTTCTGGTCCAGTTTGTTTTATATTCATTAAGCTTCTTTTATCTCTATAGGCATATCCTTCTTTAGGTTATGAATTTTTTCTTCTATGATTTTGTTAAATGTATTTTCTGGGATCTTGAGTGTGGATCCTTTTCCTTATTCTATTCCTAATGTTCTTAGGTTTGGTCTTTTCACAGTATCCTAGATTTCCTAGATATTTTGTGTAGGAATTTTCTTAGATTTAACATTTTCTTTGACCAATGAATCTATTTTTTCTACCATATTTTCAACTCCTGAAAATCTTCCATTTCTTGTATTTCATTGGTAATACTTGAGTCTGAAGTTCCTGTTCACTTACCTAGATTTTTTTCAATTTCTAGAATTTTCTTAGTTTGTGTTTTCTTTATTGTTTCTATTTCTTTTTTCATGTCTTCAACAGTTTCCTTCACCTGATTGTTTGTTTGTTTGTTTGTTTGTTGGATCTCTTGGCATTCTTTAAGGAGTTTATTGACTTCCTCTATTTTTTGTTCATCTTTCCCTGGATTTGTTTAAGGGATTTTTTTTCCCAATTTCTTTGTTAATGATCTCTAGCATCATAAAGTTGATTTTAAGGTCATTTTCTTATGCTTCAGCTGCATTCAAATATTCATGTCTTTCTATTTCTAGTGGTGCTATACTCAACATCTGTTGTTGATTGTGTTCTTACGCTGGCATCTGTGCCTCTGGGTGTGGGTGATCAGAGTTCTAGATGCTGATTTCCGAGGTTGTCTTTGTTGAAGGGGTGTTTTGATCCTTGGTTTCTGTTTCCTCTTTGCTCTTCTGGTCTTTGTGGCCTGGATTGCTGATGATCTGCTTGAATGGTGATCCACTAGGAAGTCTGGGACCAGGTTAGGGGCCAGATTTCTGGCAACCAGCTTGGCCTGTGGTGCAGTAGGAGGTCTTTGTTCTTCTGACCGGTATGACCTGCACCTGGGCAACTGGAGCCTGGTAAGATTGGGGATAGGGACCCCTCTGCAGGGTGGATGGTAAAGTGGGGTAGAGAGGCTATGGAATGTGTCTTTGGGAACCTAGTCTAGAGAGTAAGGTAGTACAGCTGGCAGGTGCTCACTTACCTGTCCTTCTGACCCTCATCTTACTTTTGAGATAGGTTCTCCCACTGGTTGAGTGTTCTGGGATCCACCTGTCTCTACCCTACTCCACCCCCCCCCCCCCCCCCCCCCCGCATCCTCATGCTAGGATAGCAACACTGCTGAGCATAGCTTCTACCATGTATTCTGGATGTGGAGCTCACGTCGTCATGCTTATACAATAAGCACTGCACGGTCTGAGCTCTCCCTCCAGCCTCTCAGTTGCTACTT
>NW_022196891.1:85934793-85945485 GCF_008632895.1 Mastomys coucha
GGGAGGGGGAAGGAGGAGACAGATAAGCCCTCAGCGTCTGATTTTTTGTCTTGCAGACACAGACCTCAAGCCAAGTACTGTGTATGAATATAGGGTGTCTGCACGGAACAGCTACGGGCGAGGACTCAGCCAGTCTGTGAGAGCCAGCACAAGAGAAGATGTGCCTGAAGGTGTCAAGGCCCCTAGATGGGCCAGGACGGGCAATCAAGAAGATGTTATTTTCTTACAGTGGAAGGAGCCCATGCAGTCAAATGGTATTGAGCTACTACAAAAGTAGAATTTCCAGCTTTGTAAATGCCTACAGTTTGGAAATGGGTGTATTGCGCATTGACATGCCTCCATTCAGTGAGAAATAAAAGAAAACCACTCATGTCTGCTCATTGCTCATTGTTTTGAGACAAAACAAATAACAATGCTAAAAGTAATCATTCAAAACCTCCCAGATCATGGCACCTCCCAGAGCTGCTTTCAAGTGAGCAGATTATAGTTGAATATATCTAACTGTCCTATCATTGAAAGTAAATCCTTCTAGTTACAGAGAGAAACATTAAAAAAAAAAAACTCTGTTTTGCAATTCCTTTTCCCTCTGGTAGTTTAATTGCGGGCTACTTGATCAGGCAAACAAACAAACAAAACATGCTATATTTTAAAACGCTACAGTATTCCATTTCTGTAAAAATTCTATGACAGGGCTGCTGAGACAGCTCCGTAGTTCGAGGACGTGCTCCACCCTGGGACCTGCATGGTAGCAGCTCCACCATGCCTAGCTACCTGAGTTTGATCCCTGGGGACCTGCATGGTAGCACAGAAATGACTCTATAAAGTTGTCCTCTGACCTCTACACCAATGCATGTACAGATGCATATATACATATGCATGTCCATAAAGAAATGTAATTGGGAAAAATCTATGACATACATGTTGTTTGACACTTAAAATGGCATAACACACAACAGCGCCGTTCTGTCCTCCAGGCCCTATCAGTCACTATATCCTTCTTCGAGACGGAAAGGAGCGCTTTCGGGGAACAGCGCTGAGTTTCACAGACGCGCAGGGAATTCAGCCACTCCAGGAATATGCGTACCAGCTGAAGGCTTGCACAATTGCCGGCTGTGCCATCAGTAGCAAGGTGAGAAGAACTCACCTAATTGTGGGAAGAGGAAGAGCCCAGGGTGAGGGCTACGTGAACGAACATCTTGGTTATGAATTTTCTTTTCCCAAGGCCAGAAAACCACGTCTTCTTCGGAGCGGTACTGAGGAGAGTGTGTGTCATTGCGTGTTGATGCTTACATCCGAGAGGAGAGCGTCTCACAGAGACTTACCGGATATCAGTGCTTCATTAAGACCAGTAAACTCTTAATTATCAGTGACTCTTTCCCATTAATTATCTCTGGGCAGTTGATGTGGTAATTCCCCAGTCGGTCTCATGATGAGGGTTGGTGTCAATGCAAGCAAACAGTTAATGCCCAATAAATGTTCATATTAGTACCAGGTCTTTACATCCTAAGTACACAGAGTTCATACAGCATGAGAAGAAATTTGGGGGTAAAAAAAAAAGAGAGAAATCCAATTTTAAAGAAACCAAGAGCTAGCATCAAGTGATAGTGGCAACTTTGAGAGGTCCTTGGTGACAATGGTTCTGCTCTGGCCCAGAGATAATGACCTCCTTCCTCAGGCCACAGAGCATATCATCACACTAACGGGACCAGATGAGCCACCATGATGCAGGTTATTCTGAGACCACCCCTCGAGTTCCATTGCTTTTACACATGCCCGTGGACCTTTCTGTTTTCCCCCACTACCTGTGTGGCCATCCAGCCTTATGCTTCTCAGATTCCAGAACACCGAGGCAGAAATAGTAATGTCTTTAGATGCCTCTCAGTCACAGGTACTTCGTCATAGTGGTAGGAGATGGAATAGCACAGGAGCAATCTACAAAGCTGTAAAATGTCTGAAACGACTCATCGGTTTATAATGTTTTAGTGCCAGGAAAATGTTAGTGATCCCCCCAAAAATACACAGGAGCCAATCCGGTGCAACTCACAGCAGGGTCTTTATTCTGTTCGAGCTAGCTTGAGCCCCACCACAAGGAACCTCCATCATGCAGGATGGGTTTGGTGGAGAGAGGAGCCCTGAATGGCTATCAGGGCCAGGCTTTCTAGTAAGCGGCAAGCAGGGAGTACGTGGGCAAGCATCTAATTAGAAAACTACTGTGGCCTTTAACATAACTGGCTGGTGCTGGGAGTCATATCATAAACTTAATTTTTGCTCCCCTCTGTATTGGTGGTGGTCACTAGGCAAGGGGTGGGTTTATAACCTAGGGTGCAGGTTTGTTAGGGAAATAACCTGGAGATGCTGGTCTTGTTGGAGATTAGCCAAGAGGCTGGAGCTAGGCTCCCCTGTTGTTGAGGAGTAACTTGGAACCAGCCTGTTCATTTACCTGAGTTCGAACTTAGGTCAGGTTCTCTAAAATGGAGTCTGAACTTAAGAGATTTGGCCTCTCGTCATCATGTCATTAAACTTTGCTCTCACTTAGAAAAACCAATGTATGAGCATGCCGTGTGGATAAGTGACCTCAACCTTCATTAGCAGCCTTGCTACCGAATAATAATAAAGGCCCAGATTTAGGTTCCTGGGGTCATAACGAGAGTCTGGGAATGGAGTCAGTTGGTAAAATGCTTGCCTAGCTTGCACAGAGCCCTGACTCAGTCCTCAGCTTGGCACTGCCGAAACCAGGTAGGTGTGTGCTGCCATCCCAGCCTTCTGAGGGAGAGGCAGGAGAACCAGGAGTTCAAGTCATTTTTAACGACAGTAACTTTAGGGCCAGCTACGTAATAGCACCTCAAAAAAATAGCCAAGATAAAAACAAGATGCAGGTGACACAGTATGCAGGATTTGATGTGAAGTCTGTACAGAAGGTACAACTGTGTCCAACCTGCATCTCATGTTCATATACACCCCTGAAGTTGCTGTGACTGAGCTCCAAGGCTAAACTACGATCTACTTAAAACATTGTGAAGTTTTTTGGCAATTCTTTTTCCGTGTTTCTCAAGCACAAACTTTGTAGACGGCAGTGTCGCGTCCCAATGTCAAAAGGTTGGATGCCCAGAGAAGAAAGGAAAGTGTTGTGTTTATTTTTTAAGGCTTGTGGCTTCAGCTATTTGTTGGTTCAGTTGCTGTGGCCCAGGCAGAAACAAAGACATTGAAACAGTAAGATTATCTTCAAGCCTCTCAGACCTATTTAAGAAACAGAGCAGATAGCAGAGAGGTAGACCAGATCTCGTTTGTCATTGTAAATGAAAAAAAATGCTGCATGCTAGAACAGGAGATGGGCTGGCTAGAAAGATCTGTGCAGGGAGTTACACAGTAAGTTTAGATGTGATCAGCAAAGGCACTAGGGAGAAACAGGAGCAGAGTGCCTGGTGGTGAATGACAGAGACTGCCTCAGAATGGAGAAGAAAGGAAACTCCAAAAAAGAGACGAAGAAGAAACCAAGAGTTACGCGGGGGAAATTAATCAAGTGCCGTTTCACAGAAGCCATCTTTATAGGAAGCAGCCTGGGAGACACCCTGGCCGACAGAATGGCTCTAAAGCTAATCGTCGGGTCAAAACTTAGGGAGTGCGGGCTCTACACACACTTGCAAGAGCCACGCAACACTCTGAGTCCAACTCATCAGCCACCACACACTTGGGCAGTTTTGTTCAACAGGGTCACGGTGATAACCAAACCCTCCACCAAGCTGACAGATGGCAGCTGATTGGCTCAATGAAAGTTATGGTCTGAACAGTCTTGAACAATTCTGTATTTGTGCATAACAGGGCCTGGGTCGACCAGATGCCAGAACAATTGGTTAAGCCATGAAATCAGGTTCATCCTAGGGGAAACATATCCCCAATAGCAAGTGCTGATGGTTCTGGATAAACATATTTTTTACATCCATTTTTTGATTCATACTTTGACACCATCGCCTCAGCAACTGGCTGATTTTTCTTTTCTTCTCACTAGGTTTGGTTCTCCTTCTAGAACATTGGTGTAGATAGTATGCAGCCATCTCAGGAAGAATACAGGGAAGTCTGCCCTTTATGCTGCTTAAAGCCTGCTCTTTGCAAGCAAGTTCAGACGTAGCTTTTGCTCCATATTTACTGATGCTTAACTTTACAAAATCAGGCTGTTAAAATGCAAAGACACTGATGGGCCATATGGAAGACAGTTCTCCAGGAAGACAGTCTGCCAGGCGGGTTGCACTTGTTTAAACTGAGAGCTGCACTCTGCCTTCAAAATTGTTGTCGGACCTGTTGTGATAAATAGTAGTTGGAGACTTATGTAATGTATTCAAGGTCAGATTTCATTGTTTAAATAGGATGAGAGGGGAGGAATGGAAAGTGGGGAGGGACTGCTTCTCCCAGCCTTTGCTAATGACATGCCAGCCAGATAGCAAGGCTCTAAAACAAAAGCGACATTTTCATTGAACAGGATTCCTCCTGGACAATGGCAATAAATGACCCTTTAATTTCTGTGCTCACAGGTAGTCGCTGACACCACCGGAGGAATCCCTGAGAGTGTCCCACCACCAAACATCACAGCCCGGAGCTCAGAGACTCTGCACCTCAGCTGGAGTGTCCCCAAGAAAATGAAAGACACCATTAAAGAGTACCAGCTCTGGCTGGATGGGAAAGGGCTCATCTACACTGACACAAGTGACAGGAGGCAGCATACGGTTACAGGTGACAAAAACGGGAAATCTTCTGGAGGAGGTTGTCATTGCAGTGGGGCTGGGGAGAGTCTCCCAGGGGGTGTGTGCTTGATATATGAGGTCACTCTGAAAGGACACATTCTCTTGACATATGGTCAGGTCCCACTTATCCATGCTAATCGAAGAACCCACACTGGCAGCGATAAGCCACAGCAGCAGAGAACTTCAGAAATAATTTACATTTGGCTTTGATGTGCAGTGTGTGGAGAAGGGGCTTGTGTTGGGATTAACTTTTATTTTGTTTTTTTTTTAAACAAATAGTACGATGCGTTTTCATTCCTCAGGGACATGGTCACAGATAATGGGACGGAGGCAGCCAAGTGAGGATGAGGAAGTAGAAGCAAGCCAGCTCGTAGAGGCATACCTAGCACTCACTCATTGACAGTTCCTGCTTGGAACTTCTTGTCATTATTACTTCTGTTAATTAATAGCGATTGTATTCTTTTCGACTATGTATAATATTGTCATCGTTATTTACAATAGTGCAGCGCAGAAGCAAAATGTTAGCTCAACCTGCATGGCGATCATAATAACTATTAATGCGTGGAGCTTGAATATTTTATTTGAAGAGAAAAATGCGTTTTCTTACAGCTTTGTTTAATTTAATCATGGACGTCATACCACCTAGTAATTTAATACTTCTTTTTGTCTTTTTTTTTCTTTTTCTTTTGCCTCCTTCACTGGCAAATGTAGTCTGTGGGGGAGCAGGGACCTGACCTCTCTGTTAGGTACTACACTGCTAATACCTAAACTCATCGTTAGCAGACCAAAAGGAGCTGAGTGAATTGAGAATAAATAGAATAAGCTAAGTGGTCTCAAACGCCAGTGTGCACCAATTCGTTCTCGTCTCAAACCCAAGAGGGTGGAGATGATTCTTAGCTCTGTTTTACTGGGGGAAGAAAAACCAAAACCTTTTGGAGACGAAGTCATCTAGTTTATTCTTGAGGTTCATCGAGTCACTACCAACACACCTCGAAGTTGAGATTCGGAGACCAGGATTTTCCAAACTGTCACTATTTCTCCACGTCTTCCTGAGAATTCCCAAAGCGATGACCTCTTCCTGCTCAGCTCTGCGCTTTCAAAAAGCATTCATCGGACAGATAACAAAACTTTCAAAAAAACACAGAAATGTCTCGAAAGATGTGCCTGCCTTTTCGGGAGCCAAAGTGTATGCTGTACCCACGGAAAAGTGACTCCACGCATAGCACTTTGTTTGAAAGCTCCATGATTCTCTGCCATCTAAGCAAGCCTTGACTGACAGGATCACAGGTGTCTTTACAGATGTCCCATAGGTCCTACGAAGACACTTAGCATGTGCTTGCATGCCTGCACATCTTACTCCACATCTGGAGATCGTGAGCTGACTTGAGATAGCATGGGGAAGGAGCGATTTCATCAGCTCAATGGTCTGGCTGGTTTCTTACGTCTTATTTCATTTGAAGTAAAATAAGCCCAAGTGATGAACTAGAGTATTGTTTTATGTAGTAAACCTCACCTTTATTGATGGCTGCCTCGTCTTACAGAATAGTTGCATTCTGACACGTATGCTCCTCACCACATTCCTGTGAGGGAAGTTTATAGCATCCTTGCTTAAAAGATGAACAAAACTCAGGGTGTTCACAGCGTTTTCTAAATCCATCTGTAAAGAAATCAGGATGGTGTTTGTGTGTTTGTGTGTGTGTGTGTGTCTGTGTGTCTATGTGTCTGTGTGTATTTGTGTACACATGTGCATATACAGACATGTGTGTGTGTGGTGTTTGTGTGTGAGTGTGTGTGTATGTGTATGTGTGTGGTGTGTGTCTGTGTGTGTGTTTGTACACACATGTGCATATACAGACGTGTGTGTGTGGTGTGTGTGTGTGTGTGAGTGTGTGTGTATGTGTATGTGTGTGGTGTGTGTCTGTGTGTGTGTTTGTACACACATGTGCATATACATACATGTATTTGTGTGTGTGT
This sequence comes from Mastomys coucha, assembly GCF_008632895.1. NCBI lineage: Eukaryota > Metazoa > Chordata > Mammalia > Rodentia > Muridae > Mastomys > Mastomys coucha. Next base: position 85,941,504 of record NW_022196891.1, read on the forward strand.
GTGTGTGTGTGTGTGTGCCTACTGCTACCCAATGGCTATCATCTTGATAATACATAAAGCTTTTTAAATAATATTGTGCGGGCTGGGGAGATGGTTCAGACTGTGAAGGGAGCGCTATGCAAGTGTTTATATTAAAAACAAAGCAGACAGTTGCTGAGGTGGTATGCATCTGTAATCCTAGCACTGGCTTAGGGGGGAGTGAGCAGGGAGCCAGGAGGAGTCCTAGTGCTCACTGACCAGCCGACGTAGCCAAATCAGTCAGCGCCAGGTTCAGTGAAAGATCCAAAATAAAGTGGAGAGCAATAGAGCAAGATGCCTGCTGTTGACCTCTGACCTCCACAAACACAGGCACTGGCACACTCACTCCTCACAGAGATCAATTAACAAACCAGTTAATTAGCGTTGTGTGCTCTAAGAGGTCCTCGTCAGAGGGAAGGCTGCCAGGTAAAGGTATGATGGCGTGGACCAGCACAGGGTGCAGAGCTGGCAATGTAGAGGACTTGGAGTGTTGTAACTGAATGTGAGTTAAGCGCACCCCCAAAATCAGTTAAAGCCACCTAAAGCCGTGTACCGGTTCACACTGGTGAGCTGAGAGACAAAGCTGAAGAGCCGTGGCCCAGTGTTCTCTATCTTCTTAGGTCGCCTGGCCGCGAATTGTTGCCAGGTGGACTGGTTTGCATCAGAGACTGACTCTGAGATGCCAGCAAACCAAATTCAATTATAATGTACAGAGCCACTGGATGGAGGCCTCATTAATTATAAAACAATTGCAAAGTCCTCTCTTTAAATCCCGCCGCTCCTCTGGTCCTTCCCTTCACTGCCATTCCCAATCAATATCTTCACGTCAAAGAGGAATTTATGTACTCACGGCGGTGCCAGAGGTCCTTGCGTTAGGCTCGGGATTATAAAGTTTTCCTATATAAGTTAAACTTTTACAAAACTCATAAAGTGAAAATAATTCTTGAGAGGTCTTATATTTCTTTTACTGTTTTTTTGAGATTATTTTTCCTACGTGGGTCTATATTTGCCTCATTTATACCTTTTCTCTGCCCACTGCAATATCTCCCATCTCCCCAACCTCCTCCTCATATTTGTCTTTCGTTACTATTTTGACATACATGTGTGTACACATACGTATAGATGACTACCACCTGCTGAATTCATTCACTGTCGCTCAGACTCGGATGTCTTTGGGGCTGACTACATGGATAACCTATCAGGAATTTCCCCGAGGAAATCTGATTTTCTGTCTCTCTGTAACCATTAATCGCCCGCAGCTCCTCGTCTATGGACTGGGCCTTATGAGATCTCCCCCGTCCACACTGGGAAGTCAGAGGACAGTCAATTGGGGTTTTTATTGCGCAGGTGCTGCTTAGGTGGGTGACCATATTGTTGAGATTTTATGGGTGCGGATTCTTTCATGTGCGTGGAAGGCATTATCCTGCCACAGACATTCTGGTGATCTGGCTCTTACAGACCTTCTGTCCCGTTTTTTTTTAACGATATGCCCTAGTGTTGAGTGGAGATGCATCTAATAGGGTTGGGCACCCACAGTCAGTTGTTCTTCTTCACAGTTCGACCAGTGATGGGTTGCTGTGATAGTGTCCAGGGTCATCTGGTCCATTGTCTGCCTTAAACTTCACCTGGGCAGTAAAGCCCCAAAGAGAAGGAATTCAACGCTTGCTACATGCAGTTCCTGTGGAGCGGGCGTGATGCCAGGCATGAGCGTCTCTAAGCCCAGGATCTCCACAGTGCGGTATGCTTTCCCTGCCATGGAACACCAGGTCCATGCCCAACTGACCGACAAAATGCCTGGCAGACACATTTATGATGAGATGCTGCTGAATTCATGGAAAGAAGGAAAAGATTAGAATTTGCTCCCCAGACTGTCGTGGCTCTTTGCTGAGAGGCCTGAAATACGCGTTGAGATTTGTCTTCATTTCCAGACCCTGGTATTCCTTAAGCAGCAGGGCTCTAATGAAGTTGTAGCGCTAGCCTTCCTGGAGCCTGAAGGATCATGGTCCTGGGGATGGCAGAAGGGACTGCCAGCACCTTGGCGCAGCCATGTTGTCTCCATGCTTACTTTTAATTACCTCAAAGCCTCGGAAACATGATCCTGTAAATGCTTTGTGGGAATAGTGGCAGAGGCCCTCATCACGCGAAACCCATAAATTGCTTATAATCCTCTCAAGATGTTTTTTTTTTCAAAAAAGCATTAAGTAATTGAAGACAGGAAGTCCGAAGTTAATTATTTAGAGGTGTTATCAATGCTTTAAGTAAACTGGAGGCACTGTCTGCTATCTCCACACACCAAGCCCCACGGGACTCGGGAGATAGCAGCTCCCTTCAGCTCATATTCACTAATGCAAACAGCACATGGTAGCTCATCAGTAGAGACCGTCCCAGATCCTTGGTGACTGAATTCATCCACTGTTCTGTCTTGCACACATTTGGACGGCAGCAGTGGTGTTTGTAGCCTGCCTGTGTCTTAGGGATAGAGGGGAGGGGAAAGGATTACCTCATGGCTGAGTCCACTGAGAAGACTGAATGAATGGATCGCATCTTGTTTAGCAGTGGGTGTGATAGGGCCCACGTGTCTGGGGAAACTGTTGCCAAATGGCTAACGTATGGGCGGCTGATCATTTCCAAGCAGTCAGAAAGCACACCCAGCCATTAAGTAGTGAAGAGAAGTCGATATGCCTTCTCTCATCTGCTTCAGAGTTATTGAAAGCCTTTTGTGCTAGATAACAGAAACCCTAGATAATCAGTTTACAGCAGAAAGTGAAATGTTAACATTATGCTGAAGCCGATATTACACGCATCACTTTTGAAGAAGAGAAAATGTAGTTTAAACATCCATATGACAAAATGTGGGACATCTTTGTGAAGGGTCTAGGTAACTTTAGATGACTCCATTTTGCTTTCACAGTATTTATAATGTTTTAGTGGACTGGGAGATGGCTCAGAAGATAAAGTGCTTGTCTCACAAGCACAAGGACCTGAGTTCGAATCCCCAGGACCCACATAAACCTGGGCATGGTAGCATATACCTATAATCCCAGTGCTCCTGTATACAGCGAGATGGGAGAGAGAATGAAGAAGGCTTGGAAGCTCAATACCAACTAGGCTGGTGCTGGGTAGCAGTGAACATCAAAAGACCTGGCCTCAAACAAGGTTAAAGGTAACGATTGACACTCAAGGTTGTCCTTTGACCTCCACACGTGTGCTGTGGCCACACACATACACACAAACACGTGCACGAATACACCCACACTTGTGCACAAATACACACACATATAAATACACACAAATGCACACACATATACACACATAATGCACTAAAACACACACATAACATGCACATACATGTGCGCACACACATATATGTGCACAAATACACACACAGAGATGCACGCACACAACAGGGAGGAGGAGAATCAAATAAATAACTTTTTTTTTTGTTTATGTCTCAACTAGTTGGTAATCTTTATAAGGACAGAGAAAAGAGCTTCCTGTTACCTGTTTGTCCTACGTTCACAGTAATTCACATATTAAAAATATTCTTTTTTAAATAAAGGTTCTCATGTATCCAGCCCAAGTTGGCCTCAAAATTGCTGCATGATCACAGCTAGCCTTGGACTTCTGATCCTCCTGGCTCACCTCCCCAGCGCTGGGGTTCTAGAAGTACCTACCATGCTGAGCAAGCATGCAGGAGCTACATCTACAACCCCCAAACCATTTCTTGAATAAGTAAATATTGAATAGAAAACTACAATGCCTAAAAGCTTCTATCTGTTTTCATTGTACATAAAAGTCCCACCGTCAAAAACATTGGAATCTAAGGCAGGAGAGGTTACACAATCTGCAAGACCCGCTACAAAGTGAAACTTCAGGCCTCCCCGTTCAAAAACCATTGAGGAGCCGGGCGGTGGTGGCGCACGCCTTTAATCCCAGCACTTGGGAGGCAGAGGCAGGCGGATTT
>NW_022196891.1:85945699-85947725 GCF_008632895.1 Mastomys coucha
AAAAAAAAAAAAAAAAAAAAAAAAAAAAACCATTGAGGATTTCAAGACAGCAAGAGCAGAACAGTGGAGTGGCCAAAGAGACAGGCTCAGAAAGAGGCCAGGGCCTCTGAGCAAGTCCACCCACCCCTCCCAGCCACCCTGATATCGAACCACACAGAGGGGCAGCCAACCTCTTACTGACACAGAGCCAAAGAAAACCAGGACTGTGATCATGCCCTCAAAGCCACCAGCAGCCACCGCCCTGCAGTCCTGTGTCCTGCCACGGTTATAATTCCCCCATTCCCAGGGCAACCCCTGGCCAGTGAGTGTCAAACCTGTGAAGATCAGCTCGAAGGCTGGCTTATTTTCTTTTTCCAAAGCTAAGGAAAGCTTGCTTAGTACTTGCTTTTTAAAAAAAAAATGAATAGCAGAATCAGCCACGTAACTCCTTTCTGTTAAGCCCACGACTGGCCATAGTATTGAGTCCAGAGAACCACAGGCAGGAACTGCCTAACGCTAGTTTCTGAGGAGCACAATGCTCTTCCCGTAACCCCAGGTACTCCAAGGTTAGTGCCTAAGCTGAGACGAACATCCTGGTTTGTCTCAGTGGCTCTGGCTGTCCCTTGCTATCTGTGTTGTCTATGTTTTTGTTTGTCTGGACATAACAAAACTGGAGACTCTGCTTCAATATATAAAGTCAACAGAGATCTAGGCCTATAGCCCAGCTTCAGAGCCCTGAGAAGCATGCTAGCAGGCCTAGGTTCAATCCCCAGTACCACCAAGACATAAATAAACCGACTATACGTATTGTGATCTTCCAACAAATGTATACATTAGAGTAAACATTACCAGTCTCCTTAAACGTCAAACCAGTGTGAAATGAACTTTCCAAATTCGTTCTTCAAGTTTGCTGTTGTTGTTGTTGATTTTTATTTTTGGTTTGTTTTTGAAGTTTTTTTGTTTTTGTTTTTGAGAAAGGGTCTCTATGTAACCCCAGCTGGCCTGGAACTGGCTCTGTAGACCAGGCTGGCCTTAAACTCACAGAGATCTGACTATCCTTATTCCCTTCGTGCTGGGGTCAAAGGTGAGAGAGCCACCGTGTTCAACCAAGCTTTTTTGAAACATGTTGACATGATTATCATCTGGAATGATTGTACAGCAGAACTCCCCCTAACTCACCTGGTCAGCCTTTGGCACAGCACACCATACATCTGGAAACTCCAGCAGATAGCATTACAGCATCATCGGCTAGAAGCTTCGAAGTAGCGCTTTCTATCTGAAGTCATAATGGTCAAAATGCCTTTTCCTGATGATGTAGCTGGAGATTAAAAAGCAAAAGCCAGCTGTTCGTTCTAGAGTGTATCACAAATGTAACTGACTTCGACATGGGTTTTCTTTGCCAAATCATATTTTTATGAACCATCGGTGGGTTTTTTTTTTCCCAGTCCCTTTTTGACGCATATTACTCTTGAAAGTAATGTGAGGTGGAAGTGTGATTATAATGAGTTTGGTTATACGATACCCCTCTCCTTTCAAAGAGAACATGATTCCCTGTAGGGAAATTCATGGAATTATTCACCCCCGTCATCTTTGCTATTCTGAGCTGTTAAATGCCTGCTTTGTCTCCCTGGGCCTGCCTTCCTCTGCTCTGAGATGCCATTTCCTACTCTTCCCATTCAATATCGGGGGCTTGAGTGATGTTTTCTTTTCTCTCTCTCCTCTTCGACTCCAGGATTAAGTTACCGTCGGAATGGTCCCTTTGAGACGTCTCTTTATTCCCCTCTCCACGTCCTGATCAATTCATGAGTAGTTTTCAATTGCTGTGCCGTTTCACTGCCTGTTGCTAATATTTCACATATACATCTCAGGGTAAGGACTACCAATAGGGGCTCACTTAAAATGACAGCGAATCCTATTGCGATGTGTAGATTGTATTGAGGTCTACTGAGTCATTGATAGGAAAGGTCACTGGGTACATGTGAATCACCCATGCCCGCTGGCAGCTGGTGTTCACTACAGTCTATTTAAAGCCACCCTCTTGATTGCC
>NW_022196891.1:85947735-85949344 GCF_008632895.1 Mastomys coucha
AAAAAAAAAAGGAAAAACCCACAAGATCTAAAACGTATTAAGGATGATGTATTTGGTAGTGAGTTTCTTTGAGTTCATCTGTAGCTAAACTTGGCAGCTAACCAATCACAGCCACGGCCTCGGGTATGAAAACGGAACCACCTGGAGAATAAATACCTCGACCGTGCACGGCCTTGGTTAATATGTTGGTAACTGTCGGAACCCAAAGGCCTACCTGGAGTCTCTGAGCTTCTAACTACCACTCTCTCCTGCCTCTGCACATGACTTGTACTAATATTCAAAAGGGAATGATTGAGATGGGTACACCCACTTGGGTGGTTTCTATCACTGGAGCTTTCTCTGGGTTTTGAGCAACCCAAGTCATCATCTTTCTTAGAGAACTAGGATGCTTGACTCAACAGCACTGATCTACCTCATTCAGTCCAGCTGTTGAAGCTGCAGCAACTTCTGATGTCTGGGATCCTATCCAGCCTCCTCCATCTCTCTGTGGTTAGGACATTAGCCGTGAAATAAGCGGACAAGAACAGTTATCAAAGGGGCCTTGAATCTGTTAACCCCCATGGAAACCACAGAAAAGAGTCGGCTTAATAAACACTAGTAGTTTAGTTATGCCATTTATAATCTTTATTGTATGTATTTCTGTATATGTGCATACATGTGGGTACATACATGCTTTAATATGTTTATATATATATGTATACACACACACACACACACACATATATTTATACGTTAAAACCAGAAGATAACCATTGGAAGCTTGCTCTCCCCCTCCACCACAGGTTCTGGCAATCACACTCACGTCATTAAGGCTGGCAGCAAGCACCTTCGCTGGCTTCCACTGGCACTGGTCATATAATTTCATAATAAATTCTCTTGATTGTAATTGCAGTCCCTCTAAAGTTTATCTCTGATGTAGAGGTCAATCAAAAGAGAAATAAAAGCAGAGACACGACTGGGAGGTGTGGGCAGGGGCAGGGGGAACGACGCTGAGTTCTGCTTCTTCCCTTCCGTTTGAACTCCGTCCATTCAACAGACTTCTTTCATTTGAAGGGCAGCTAAAATCCATACAATTAGAGTTACTGACTGAAATTATATTTCTAAGGGAACGGTTACAGTGTTTTCTACCATCCTCCTGCCTTCATGGTGATGTCGAATCATCAGCGGGAGAGGCCATCACGGGTAGACTTGGATTCCTCTAGCTAGGCTCTCTTTGATGCAAGAACTTAGAACTTAGAACTAGAGCTTGGGTTTGCCCTGGCTCTGGTCTGACAGACCCCTTCACTGTATTCTTTGAGTTTCAGCTTTACTGTCTACAAAGCAGGAATAACAACTCCCATGTGAGGAACAGTCAGGGTAAAACTCTGCATACACCTAATAGATTATCTGTGTTGCTAATTCTCTCTTCCATAAGTTCCCAGCTCTGTCTTGCATCAAGGGAAAGCCCAGGAGAGGAGGGAGTAATGTCCGTCATGATGCCCGCAGGTAACACATGTGGTCTCATGTGGAATGTGCCCTTCTATACAGATAAATAACATTGCTCGTTTTTCTTTTTTTTTTTTAATTTTAGATATTTTCTTTATTTACATGCGAATTTCTCCATTCCAAG
>NW_022196891.1:85949757-85965963 GCF_008632895.1 Mastomys coucha
AGAAGGAATGAAATGTCTACCCTTTGGTCTTCCTTCTTCTTGAGTTCCTTGTGGAATGTGGGTTGTTCAGTAGTACGCTCCGGTCTCTCATGCAAATATTTTTGACAAGCAGAATGCTACTGGCTCGAGAGAGTGTAACTTTGCATGCTAACTTTAGGCTCATCCCAGGTGATATCGCAGGAGGCCAAGTTTCTTTACTTCTGAGCTCAGCCTAACTCCAAACTCAACCATTAGGAGAAGGGCAGTCCCAGAAGTCCTTGCCCAGGATCTGACATTTAGTTGCTTGATGTCACATACTCCCTTCTGAGCTGCCAGCACAGACAGCCATTATGAAGCTCTATCCCCGGGGAGTTCCTTCTATGTCTCCATTCATGGAGATGGGGGGGAGGGACAGTCAACTGAAAGCCAGGCTTACATCCTGATGATACACAAAAGACTGCTTTTTCTGTAAAAAATAATCTGGGCCCTGTGAAGTGGTGTGGTGTCCTGGCTGGGCCCTGTGAAGTGGTGTGGTGTCCTGGCTGGGCCCTGTGAAGTGGTGTGGTGTCCTGGCAGCCGTCGGCAGAAACAGACCAGTGTGTTTTCACCATTTGCCTCACACAACCCTTCCTGCACACCCACAGTTCACGAGCAGGCCTGGGAAGGAGAGACTGAGGCCACCATTCTCTGTGGCTCCTCCTGTGGCCGTGACCTCCATCCTGTCTTTTCTACCCCCTTCAACGAGTCCTTCATTCCCCATGGGAACTCTTGTCCGCAGATGGCTCATTTCCTTTGCTTTAAGCCTTGAAAGCCTACAAATATCACAAAACCATTATTATGTATACTAAGTCTTGGTGCTATATGCACTGTTATTTTGTTTTATATCGGTGTATAATGATTTATAGAATAATGATGCTTAATATGATATTCCATCCCTTGCCTGTAGTACACACAGATAATTATACCCATCTTCTTTTATCTATCCCCACCACATTACAACTTCAAAGAATGACTATTTTACAGTTAGGTCAACTCTAGGGGGTTTTTTGGTTTTCTGTTTTTACTTACATATATAAAAGTGAACATGTGGTGTTCCTATATGTCTTAGGGTTTTACTGCTGGGAACAGAGACCATGACTAAGGCAAGTCTTTTAAGGACAACATTTAATTGAGGCTGGTTTATAGGTTCAGAGGTTCAGTCCATTATCATCAAGGCAGGAACACGGCAGCATCCAGGCAGGCATGGTGCAGGAGGAGCTGAGGGTTCTGCATCTTCATCTGAAGGCTGCTAGTCCACACCCACAGTGGCACACCTACTCTAACAAGGCCACACCTCCTAATAATACCACTCCCTAGGCCAGGCATATTAAAATCAGGACACTATACCTACTTATTTCAAATAACATCTTTTCTAGTTCCATGTATTTTGGTTTCAAGAAGCAGGTCTTCATTCTTCTTCACAGCTGAGTAACATTCCATTGTATTTGATCAACATGTTTTCTTTAGTCATTCACTCATTGATGGGCGTGGAAATTAATTCCATGTCTTTAAAGACTGCAATAAATATCCAAGCACAAATGGGTCTTTCATATAGGGAATTTATCTTATCCGTCTGTGTGTTGTGGTGTGTGTGTGTGTGTGTGTGTGTGTGTGTGTGTGTGTGGGTGTGGGTGTGTGTATACACCCAGCAATGGATAGTTGGATCATATGTTTGATCAGTCTGTTCTCTCCATAGTGGTAGCAATTATATACATCCCCAGCATCATTTCTTTGTCTCTGTAGCTCACCGGTATTTTCTAATTTTCCCATTTCCTATAATAGCCATTCTGACTAGAGTGCTATGATCTCACTAGGTTTGACATGTGCTTCCAGAATGGGTCATGATGGTGAGCAATTTTTCCAGTTGGTCATTTGTATTTCTTTTGAATTGTTTGCCCAACTTCATTGGACACTTTAGTTTCTACTGTTTCGTTTCTCCTCTTAGGAGCTGGATAACAAGGCCTCCTCAGATGAAGGGTCGGCAGGCAGACGTCTGCTCCGTTCCAAAGCTGTCCTTTTGTGTTGGGCTGGAGCTTTCCAGTTTGAAGAGGCACGAGACTCGGTCTCCCCACTGTTGCTCTCATTCCCTGCACTTTGGGGTTACAGCCAGTGCGCCATCATCCACACCAAATCCCTGAAGTGTCTTCCCTGTGTTTTCTCCTAGGAGCTTATGAACTTGGGCTTTTCACATTTTATGTCTTCGGTGTATGTCATAGTCTCCGTCAGCTCAACACAAGCTTGGACATAACCCGTAAGGGGTTGGAGGACTCTCAGTTGAGGAGCTGCCTCCTCCGTCAGATTGGCTTGTGGTCCTATCTCCAGAGCTTTTTTTGAGGGGTGATTGGGGGCGGGGGTTGGTAACAGGATCAGGTTTCTGTGGGTGGAGCCATCTCTGGGCAGGTTGTATGCAGGCTGTATAAGAAGAATAGCAAGCAAGCAAGCATCATCCCTCCATGGTCTCTGCTGCAGTTCCTGCCCGGGGTTTCTGTTTGAGCCCCTTTCTCGTGGTGGTGGGCTCTAACCTACAAGATAGAATGAACCCTTTTGCTTCCTAAGTAACTTTCCAACATCACACCAAAACAAACCCATCTAGGACAGTCTGTCTGGAATTGCTTCATCTCCAGGGTAAGATATCGGAGTCAAGTTTCAATACTCCAAGTACCCCGGATTTCCAGAGGAAATATTAATAATATTTGTTCGTTTTGTGGACTTGCTGTCTCAGAAAGAAATGACAGTTTCTTTTTCATAGTCATGACTTTTCTTGCAAACCTCTATGTTACAAACATCCCGTTTGTCTCATCCATTTTGGCACACCTCCCTAACAATGTGTTTTCTCTTCTGATATCCATTCTAAAATTGTCTTTAACACCTGCTGCTCTTCTGAAACCAGACAAGCCAGAACACAAGAGGATAAAGAGAAGTGGGGCTATCTTTTTTTTTTCTCAAGATTTTCTAGGAAAACACTTTTGGAAGATAAATTACCTGTAAATAACTCTTTACTTAAAAAGAAAATATTTATTTTATTTTTAAATATGCATATCTGTGTGTGTATGTGCATGCATGTGCCCACTGAGGCCAGTGATATCAAATACCCTTGGAGCTGGAGTTATAAGCAGCCAGGAGCTGTCTACTGTGGGTTCCAGGAATCAGACTAGGAAAGCAGCAGTGCCCTTAACTTCTGATCCATTACTCCAGCCCCACGTGTCTCTTCTTTTGTCCTTTCATACTTAAATCAAAAAGAACAGAAAACTTTACTATTCATAAATTACATCAATTTTGCCATTATTTAGCAAACACTTCACAAACCAAGGAGAATATACAGAAAAGCAAAGGGGACACAGTAGACAGAAACACTTGTGGAACCATAAGGAAAGATCTCCTTGGTGCGATCCCACATGGGTCTGACATCATATCTCACAGGCCAAACACAAGTCTCCATGTTTGGTTATGGAGCTGTTCTACAAACTAACATAAACTAGCATGGACTCCTAACAGGTGCTGTTGGGGAGTGGAGGCCAGAAACCTTGCAAAGATGGCATTCCTGTGTACAGAGACTGTGTGCTCTAACGAGGAAAGAAACCAACTTAGCTAAAATGAGGTTTCAAAAGCAGAATAGAAAGGCAGAGAGTGCAAGGCTGAAGCAGCTTGCCACTGTGTGACCTCTGGTTCTGGGTCTTAGATGTCTCCTTCCATGTTCTCCGAGTTCTTACATTTTGTTATCTTAGCTTTTTCCTGTAAGCTGTTATCAAATCTATATGATTTGGGAATGGCTTACATCCCTTAGTCATATTTTTTTTTATCTAGAAATCGGGTAAATATCAAAATTATGTAAATCCTCTCTAGTAACCAAATGGAAGATTATAATCAAGTAAGTAGCTACATCTTATCGCTAAGTCCGGAAGGAGACACAAAAGCCCTAAGGCTGGATGCCTCGAAGCTGCAGCTGCCTCGGACCACTGCTTCTTCAGAGAACCCAAACCAGCACCTAGACCTGAACGAACCCAAGGACTGACTCCTCCATCCACTTAGCAAGCACCTACTGTGTGCAAGCACCTACTGTGTGCCATCACCCCTGGGAGTGATACACTAATAGGCAAAGCAAAGTCCTGGCTCTTTCGATGAATGTGCCATAGCAAGAAAGACAAGAGGACACCTACTGCATGCAGGCTGTGCGAGGAGAGAATTACTTCAGGGGATAAAAAGGAAATTGGTATATTATTTAGAGTGGTGGAAACCTGTATTTTAAAAATGTAGCACTCAAGAAATAATGTACATGAAGCAGCAGGGTGACATGGGACCAAATCTGGAGGAAGAATCATGACACCAAATGTATAAAATTTGTTAAAAAACAAATGCAGCTAGAAGTTTGTGGAAAACACACATACTAACCATAGAGTAAGTGCTCTAAATTAGCTCAATAATCTGACTGTTGGCAAAACACTAACCCTTTAGCTTTTTTTTTTTTTTTTTAAAGAACACTTTCATATTGTTTAAATTTCCTCAAGAATCGAAGAAAGGCTTGTGAGCCTCAATATACATCTTGTTGAATGCTGCACAGCCTTAATGTTACTCCTGCTGATATAAAACACTACCTGGCATCCCATTTCATCTTCTCATCTAAGCTACATGCTATAGTGATTCCCCATTTTACAGATCAGTAGACCAAGGCAAAGAGAAGCTAGGTAACTTGGCCAAGGTCATCAGCCACCGAGCAGTGACATATAACCATGGACAATTCTGTCATAAATAGATCAAGTCATCCTTTGTTCCCTCCGAGGCCTTATTGGGGAATTACTGAGCCGTATTCTTTTCTAAATGCAAAAGAAGTAAATAAGTACCCTCGTTGAAATATCCTCGATCTACCTGTGAAGACAAAAGCAATGCATACAACACAAGCCGGCAAAGGTGCCCCATCATACACCTGGTGAAGAAGTGCAGCGGGTTTTTTTTCTTCCTTTGTTTTTCCTTCTATCCCCAAAGTGTTGCTGTTAGTAGGAGCTGAATATAGCTTGAGGCTGGACAGTGCTGTCCAGCCTTCCACTCAAATGTTTTCTATCCCTCTTTATAGGAAAACCAGACACAGGGCCCAGGGTGATTAGCCAAGAGAAGGGAAAACTCAGGAGGATTTCGTAACTGTCTACAAATATTTAAAGAACAAGTAATGTGGAAAGGAAATTAGATTTGTTCTATGGTTCCCCAAGGGTGGGTGCGATATTTCATCATAATGTAAGGAAGGACTTTCAAACAATGCAAGGAGAAGCCTGATGCTCTTCAGAACAGAATGGCCTATCCAGGATGTTCTGGCACAGGAGTGGGACCGTTTTCAATCACCTTGTACGGGAGATCTGGGAAGGGTGACTTTTATTATTCTAGGGATGTTGAAGTACCTCCCATGGCTGAATATTCAGGAACTTCTGATCAATATAAATGTGTAGGAAGTTTCTGGCTTTTGAGAGCCAAGACCATTGCCTGCGTCCTTGCCTCGCCTGTGTGGGGCTGTGGGTTCCAGCTCCTGTAACATTAAGCCTGTGTTTTGAAGAAGAGTCTTAAGTGTTCGAAGAGCACATCTACAACTCCGCATGTCACTTCCGGTGCTTAATTGCTAATGACTAACCCTCTCAAACTGTGCTTTATTTCCTGTTGGCTCTTCCTAGGTCTTCAGCCATACACAAACTACAGCTTCACACTTGCGGCTTGTACATCTGTCGGATGCACTTCCAGTGAGCCCTCTGTAGGTCAGACTCTGCAGGCTGCCCCTCAAGGTAACAAGGACATATCTGGGGTTCGGAGAGTAAGTTTGTTTGTGCTATTTTGGTTAGCTTGATAAACTCTCTCATAGCAAACAAGACAGAAGGAGTAAAACTGGCACGACAAAAATAAAATAGTGTCCCATGTCGCCTCCTTCTACAGGGTGGAGCAAGCCTTATGCTGGCAGTCATAATCAATGATCTGAAATTCTTTAAGTCATTGAAGTTTGCTTTTTTTAAAAATGGGATAAACAGTACATACTTGTGTACGAAGCTCCTCAAAAATTCAAGTATTAAACCATTTAATATCTAAGGAATGCCAAGCTCACTGCTAAGGCTGACAAAAGTAGTTGCTGCCTTCAAGAAATTACAACCAAAAAGAATGATGATATAATTACCAGGTGTATATGAAAAGAATATGACATGAAGAAGAGATTAAAACCTATCGCATGCTCAGACCAGCTATGGTGGACCCCAAAGAAGAGGGATTCACACACACACACACACACACACACACACACACACACACAATGGGTGAGCTATACCACCAGGCTGTTTGAGGGGATGTACAGAGAGATTCTTCCCTCTTTAGAAGATAAATTGGTAATGTCTATAAATTTAAAACCTTAATTCCTTAACACAGCAGTTATGTTTTTATTATTTATGCCTGAAAGTCTTCCATACGCACAGAAGGGACCTGCGTCGGGATGCCTGCTTAAGCATCATTTTGCTTAACGTCAAAATGTGAAGAGCAACTTAAGTATTTCGGAAAGGAGAATTGCCAAATAAAATCACATTGTGGGAATACAGTTATCTATCCATTAAAATATGCTGGAGAGTGCACACTTTATGTGTAAGAATGCACACAGCAGACTCCACTCATTTCTAGTGATAAATACACACATAGGAAAAAAAAAATCTGGAATGATCCGCCCTGTGACGACACTGAGCTCCTGTGGGTAGGGACCTGCAGTGTGTGATGTCATTTACTTTATGGAAGAAAATCTGTTCTGCAGCCTGTGGTAGGGATCTACTATCTGTCGATCTTGATTATTGGCCTGTTTTACACAGAGAGAAGGGAAAGCAAGCATATAAGTGTCTAAAGAGGACCATGGTGTCCATTGCTGTGCTAGAATCTCAAACCACTTGTTCATTACTTTTCTACTGAAATAACTGTTGTACCTTGGAATATTAGGCCTAAACTTCCCACCAGTAAATGGGGAATAAAATGGAAAATTCCACATATGGGGCATATGGCTCCTCTCTAGGAGCCCACTAATGATGATCTCTATATAAAGAATGCTTCATGTCAGAGAGCTTGGTGTTCCTCTGAAGGGAAGAAAGCAGCAGTGGATTTTTTGGAAAGATAAACCATCAAATGGATACTCTGATGATGATGGCTAATCTCTACAGAGGCTATCAACTCGTTTTGGCTAAAACTCAAGCCTGAGAGAGAAAGGGGTCTCTGGTATTGGCTTATTCACCAAATCCGTATTCTTAAGTTGTTGGAGTTTTTTTTTTAATGAATTTATTTTTTCAATTCCCCTTCTTGCAAAGGTCTAGATTTCATGACTTGTAAAATATAAGTTTTAATGATACAGGGGAGTGTGATGTGTTTTATTTATTTATTTATTTATTTATTTATTTATTTATTTATTTTTGGTTTTCCGAGACAGGGTTTCTCTGTGTAGCCCTGGCTGTCCTGGAACTCACTCTGTAGACCAGGCTGATCTCAAACTCAGAAATCCCCCTGCCTCTGCCTCCCAAGTGCTGGGATTAAAGGCGTGTGACACCACTGCCCAGCTTAAATTTTTTTTAATATGCTATTCTCTCACCACAAACAACTGCAAAGAAGTAAGGTTTTCCTGTGGGAAGCGCCATAGCTTTAGATACTGGGGCTGTGTGTGTGTGCATTTACAGGTAACCTGGACATGGACTCATGACAGTCCTAACCCTCAGCCTGAAGCTACAGAGGTTCCCACCATCGACACCATTCGATATCAGCGTACTATTACAAAGTAGAGGCAAACTTCACCTTTTAATTTACTAGCCCAGGGACCAGAGAGATGGCACAGTGCTTAAGAATATTTACTAATCTTCCAAAGGACCTCAGTTCAGTTTCCAGAACACACATGAGGCTGCTCAAAGCGTTTGTAACCCCAATCCCAAGGGATCTGATATCTCCAGCCGCCCAAGGTACCTATATTCATGTGTCCACACCCACACGCTCACACAAATACACATGCACACATGTATGCAGGATTAAAATAATAAAAAAATAAATAAACTTTTAAGTTACTAAGCTAAGTACGGTTTACTTTGGACTTGCGGTAAGTAGGACCTAGTGTGAAGGCGCCCCTCCTCAACCTTAGCACCTTAGCCTCAGAAAACTGAGGCCCTCTTATCAAGTAGTGAGAAGAGGCCGGACAGGGTTATCACCCTGTTTCTTAGAGCAGCTGCCAGCCCAGTAATATCAGCTCACTTTAGAATGGAATCAGGCAAACCGCAACCCAGCTTTCCTTTAGCGTCGTCGGAGAGAAGAAACAAGGAGATAGGACCCAGTCTGCCTCGGGCTCATTCCAGATTCCTTCTTCCTGCTCATGCACCTCTGGATTCTTCCTGAACTCAGTCCATGACTCTCTAGATCCCGGGTGCCAGCTCTACCCCTGATGACGGCAGACCACAACCAAAATCTATGCCCTCAGAGGGATTCACTCCTGGCAGAAGGTCTGGAAGTCCACTGTTCTGTTAGTTCCAACTTCTGCAATACTCGGTTCTCTCCCACCCGACCCCTTTCCTGCCTTTATTCCTGTTCTTGTATACAGCACCACACCCATCATGTCAGTCCCACACCACTGATCTTAAACCTCCATCTTCTTTATACATCATGGTCATTCTTCATAAATCTGATTGTAAATCTTGAAGGCATGTTCAGTTCTTCTTTTCTGTTCCTTCTACCCCTGCCATTGTTCACATCTTTCTCCAGCCCCTCCTTACTCTCAATAGCTACTTTTCAGTTTTCTCATATTCCCCATTGATCCGTGGACATCCCACATTAGTTAGCTCCCTAAAATCTCACTTCCTTCCAAAGAAACAAATCCTCGTTGTCTTTGGGAAGCAGACGCCTCAGGTTTTACCTGTGCTGATCTGCTGGTCTTGATAGTGTACCGTGAAGTGGGAAGTCACATCCTGAGACTCATCTTCCTCTGCACTTTCTCATTCCTGCAAGACTGCAGACTTACGTGCTGCTCCTGTGTCCTCCACCAGCTAACTTCTGTTCAGCGTAGCTCTCATGGCTCCTCTTACAGCCTCAACCCCTAGGAGCACCTCCTTCCCAACTCTCCGGATCTCACCCCTTGGTCTGTACCATGCCTCCTTTCCTAGGTGCCCTCCCAGCCCCTGTACGTCTCCTTAAGTACCAGCCATTCCGCATTACAGTATTTGTATTTACAAATCTGTATTTGCTATGACACAATGAAGTCCTGGAAGAAGAAAGATGTTTTTTATCCCCACATCCCTGACGCAGCGCCTGAAACAGAAGGCTATGCCAGGTCATGCAGAAGGCTGAATGAGTTAACCAGCCAATAGTTGAATACTCTGGAAACCTGTGCATCCTTGACCTGCCGAGCTCAGACAGACTTTAAGAAGCCAATCCATGATAAAGGTTGAGGATTTTTAAGTTAATGGATATTTGCAAGAACGTTAGAAGTAGATCACAGTACATAGAATTCAAGATCAATTTAAAACAAATCGAGTTGCTGTATTGATCCCTGATAGGTATTGGGTCACAACAGCTACTAAAGTTTACATTCTGATTTTGACCCCAGTACTTCCCACCTGCTTAGCCCTATCCTGGCATCAGAGGTCAGTCCTTTTCCTTCTGACATTCATTCCTTAAGTTGCCTCAGATCTGCCCTCTATTATACAGAATACAGATATGCCCTCTGTTATACAGAATACAGATCTGCCCTCTGTTATACAGAATACAGATCTGCCCTCTGTTATACAGAATCTAGATATGCCCCCCTCTACCATACAGAATACAGATCTGCCCTCTGTTATACAGAATACAGATCTGCCCTCTGTTATACAGAATCTAGATCTGCCCTCTACCATACAGAATACAGATCTGCCCTCTATTATATAGAATCTAGATATGCCCTCTATTATACAGAATCTAGATATGACCTCTATTATACAGAATAGGGTTGTTTTTTCGTGCTGAGCTCCAGAGAGTGGGAGAAGGGGCCACTCATACCTGGAACTCATTCAGAATGGTTCCCCAAACACAGGTCCTAACTCTATAGCCTATTTCTTGAAACTGAAGGTAACAGCAGCTCAAATCCACCCTAAAAATAAATATGTGGCACTCACTAGTTGCTTTCTGGACATTGAAACTACATCTTTCCAATGAAGCCTACAGACTTGTGGCTCTCACTGGCCTCCACAGAGATGAGCACATGGAAAACTTCACTTTTGTTGAAAGCATATTTTCATGTTTCCGAAAGTCTGATTCCTTTCGTTTCATCAGAACCTCTGGAAGAATAGGCTATCTTGAGGAATACATGCTGGAAATTAAGCTACGGCCTTTTTAGTTCTTGGCAATGTTTTTGTTAGCCGGGCAGCAGTGGCGCACACCTTTAATCCCAGCACTTGGAAGGCAGAGGCATGCGGATTTCTGAGTTCGAGGCCAGCCTGGTCTACAGAGTGAGTTCCAGGACAGCCAGGGCTATACAGAGAAACCCTGTCTCAAAACAAAACAAAACAAAACAAAACAAAATCGATGTAAGTGTCTTCCATGCTGATGGCAAAGGAGTCCTGTTCAAGTGCTAGAAAACAAGGCAGAAAAAGGTATCCGGCAGCCGGTCGAGCAGGCGATGGCTGATGCAGCTGGTGTTATGGGGGTGTAGGTGGGGGCAGCACATGCACACATATGAACACATGAATGTGCGTGTGTGTGTGTGTGTGTGTGTGTGTGTGTGTGTGTATTTAGAGGCCAGAGCTTGGCATCAGACGTCTTCCAAACACTCTGTGCCTTATTGATCCAGGCTTTGTCCCTCATATGAACCCATATGACTTCATATATTGGCTCCTACAGGTAGCTTGCTTTCTCTCATGAGCTCATGTAACTGCCATGAAATAAGATTGTAGATGGGCTGCTCTACTCTGGTCCTCACACTTGTGTGGCAAGTATCCCACCCCCTGCACATAGCCTCGGCCCTTCTTTGGGATTTCTAATAGATCTTTCAAGCACAGAGAGATGAACTAGAGAGAGAAGATGAAATCTGGATGCCTTACCTCTTGAATCAATAAGTTCATGTGTTGTTAGAGTCTGAACTCTAAATGATTAGTTGAAGCTGTCGGCAGGGAAACCTAGGCCTCCATGTATGCTATATCCAGGGTGGAGGGATAGCAAGATGGACAGGTTTCTTCTCAGGAAATCAATTGCTCTTTTGAATGCTGGTGCACCAGAGGCCCCTTTGAAATCTATCTAGACTGTTTCCTTTCGTTGGTGTGATGCTGAATAAATTGTCCTGAACCTTTTTTTTTTTTCTTCTAAAAATGTCAAGAGCTTACCTTTTACAGGGTAACTGGCTTGGGAGACACACTCAGTTAGAAGCTATTGATTGCGGGAAGCCAAATAGAATGGCTATTGTAATGCTCCTTAGAAGAAGTATAAGATTCTCTGGCAGACTCACCATTCTACCGTCACACTCTCCATCAGCATCTCTACATCTGTAAGGGTGCCTAAGGGGCTGGAGAGGTGGCTCAGTGGCTAGGAGAATTTGATACCCTTGCAGAGGGGCTCTGAGTTCGGTTCCTAGCATCTATATATGGCAACTTACAGTCATCTGTATCTCTTGTTCCAGGGGACCTGGTGCCTTCTCCTGCCCTCTTCAGGCACTTCGTACATAAAACACATGCACACATGCAAGCAAACACTCATACACATAAAATAAAAAGTGAATAAATTTTTTTTAAAAACCACTGTTTTTAAAAGAGTAAGCACAGACCTTGAATTGTCATTTCTGTATATATTTTATCTTTATGCTGAAGAATCAACTCCATGAAACGATGACTCTTGGTCAACTCTGTACTTCCTGTCACTGTCTAGACTGCCTGATGTGTGCAGGAGATACACTACCCATATTAGTTTTCTATGTGTAGGCACAGGTTGGCGAATAGGACAGAGGATCCCTGCCTCCATGGAAATAGTTTTGCTTTAAAGCAGCAGAAGGAGTGGAAAGAGCATCATCCAGTTATAACAGCATAGGTAACACGTCAAAGCAAAGATGGTTATAATGTCTTCAGGGTTGTGAGAGAAATAAAGGGGATGTTGGGGGAGAAACAGAGCCAGCATTTCCTTGGAAAAAGCTAGAAGACAGTAAATGTCAAGCAAGTTGCACGGATGGGGCAATCTATACAGAAGACTGAAAAAAAAAGATGCAAAACCTAGCGTGTTGGAGGCAGATTATCTAGGGGAAGTGCAAAAACTCCTCGCGGCAGCAAGAACTGAGCGCGAATCATTTGGGAGATAGAAAAAGGTGTGTCCACAGGTCCACAAACGAGGGAGACTGGAGTGCTAAGGAGGTCAAGGTTAGAGAAATAGGGACAAGAGAGGCCATGAAAAGAAGGGAAAGGCATGAAAACTCCAAGAGCCGTGTGCTTTGTAATGTATATAAATAAGCAGAGAGTGTTGTAAGGGCTCCAAAGGCATCAAGAAAACCAAGACTTAAGACAGAGATGGCCCAGAAGTAGCAGGACATACTTAGTTCTTAGCACTAGGAAGGAGGAGATCAGGGCTGGTCTCTAGCTACACAGTAAAGGCAAGCCACAGGGACCCGCTTAAAGGTGGAGATGAGGCTGGGCTGCAACTCCATGATAGTGCAGTTGCCCAGCATCACTATGGCTGGGTTCAATTCCCAGAACTGCAAAAGCAGATGCTAGAACAGAAGCACATGAGAGACACTGTGGTTGGAGCCGGAGTGACAACAGTGGAGAAAGGATCCTTTGGGGTTTGCATAGCTCAGGGACTGGAGAGCAGGGGTGGTGAGCGCCCTCAGGTAATAATTCTACAGGTATATTTTGCCTAAGAAAAGCAATCCACAGCCAAGCTTGGAGCGAACAGGAGAAACTAGAGTTCCACTGTTGGTGCTTTAAGCTTTGACGTGCAAATATTTATCTAAATGGCAATGTCACATAAACAG
Organism: Mastomys coucha; assembly: GCF_008632895.1. NCBI lineage: Eukaryota > Metazoa > Chordata > Mammalia > Rodentia > Muridae > Mastomys > Mastomys coucha. Next base: position 85,962,731 of record NW_022196891.1, read on the forward strand.
TTGGATTCATAAGTCTGAAGCCCAGGGGAGAGTAAGCATCAAATATACTGTAGGGAGTCTTCGGCATGGATGACCTAGAGAAAGTGACATCACAGAGACGCGTGTGGGAGGAAGAGGCAGAGAACAGAGAGGAAGGAGATGGGGTGGAAGCATGGAGAGGAATGCAAAGCCTAAGAGAGACCCCACTGCTGTAAGAGGCAACGAAGAATCTTGAGAAACTGGGAGTGAGGCCCATGAAGCCCTGGAAGCATTCCAGGGAAGATGAGTTGAATATCCAATGGTGTGAGGGGCAAGCAGAAATTCTAACTTACTGAGCTGTGATTCTGGGAAAAACTTGGCTGTGTTGCCTTCCTTCCATATAACCCAAGAGAAGGGCATCAGAGTTTCAAACGCTCAGATTTTCTTCCGGCCTTGACTCAGTTACACTCAAAACAATGCCCAGACATCAGAAACTTCCCAGGGCAGGTGGGGAGGCATTCCAAAGTAAAGCAGGAGGAGAAACAAATCCTTTGTTTGGAAATGTGGTTTTTTTGTTTCTTCTACAAGGAGCCTTAAATCCACAGATAAGGGCTCACTGGCTTGAGGGGAGCTGTGTCATTTCATAGGAACGTATTTTATCCTCCCAATAAAAACCTCATTGTGTCATTTTTGCCAGGAGTTTGGGTGACACCGCGACACATTATCATCAATTCTACAACCGTGGAGCTATATTGGAATCCTCCGGAAAGACCCAACGGCCTCATTTCTCAATATCGGCTGAGGCGTAATGGAAGCTTGCTTCTCGTGGGGGGCAGAGATGCTCAGCGTTTCACTGATAAAAACCTGGACCCCAACAGCAGGTGAGCGAGGGAAACATCACCCACCACACCGTTAGCTTTGTAAGCCGTTCAAGGTTGAGAAAGAGTAGTTCCCATTCAGGTGCTACTCAACTGTTGAGCTGTGCGGTAATGGATGACAGGGTTAATTGTCCTTAGTTTTGCGTCTATATGAGAACCTTTTCACATAGGAAGAATTCATCCTCTGATTGGCATGGAAGCATGAGAAATTCAACTATATAAAGTACAATGTCCAACTTCAAAAATTATCAAATGGTGATTAAAAGGTACATCCCCAAGTTAGCAATCAAAGAAGTTGGGAGAGCCTGTACCCATCACCTACCACGTCTTCCCTCCCTCCCCTTGACTTGCTGTGCTAGGTCTGCAGGAGTCACACATTTGCAATTCATCCCCATTCATTTCTCAGCAGACTCAAGATAAACCTTTACATCAACAGATGTTTCGGTGCAGAGAAGAGAGAATAATTTAGTTTTATTGTGGAAAATAACAGATCAATTTAAATATCTCTGCCTCTAAATGAATCTCCCTGAAAACTCAACCCATTTAGAAATAGAAAAGACTAAATTGAATTTTCACAGCCCAGTAGCACGCCCCAAGACATTCCTGAGATCCTCCGGAGAAGCCGTGGATGACTATGGAGTTCAGTATGAAGTCGGGGAGGCAGCAATAGGGAAGCTCTGGAGAAGTACTGTCTGTGCCACACTGTATGCTTACAATAGCGTTTCCTCACAGAAAACAAGTCGCAAATTGTTACAAGTTTCCAACATTGTTGCAATCCCTCAAGAACTGCCTGAGTCTAGTTTTGGTTTCCTCAGGTACATTTACAAGTTAGAAGCGAGAACTGGAGGTGGTAGCAATGTGAGTGAGGATTGCCTGGTCCAGATGCCTGTGTGGACCCCAGAAGATGTCCAGCCTCCATGCAACGTCACTGTGCTGGGCTCTGATTCCATATTTGTAGCGTGGCCAACACCAGGTAAAGAAAGACATGGGATCTTCCTCTGTCTGTCAGTGTGTATGTGTGTATCTCTCTCCTCTCTCCTCTTCCCCTTCACCTACTCTTCTCTCTGTCTCTGTCTCTCTGTCTCTCTCTTCTCTCCTCTCCCCCTCTCTTCTCCCGCATGTACCTCTCTCTGTGTGTCTCTGTCTGTCTCTGATCTCTCTTTGTCTCAGTCTCTCTCCTCTGTCTCTTTGTCTGTCTGTCTCTCTCATAGTCGGATGGAAACTAACTGGAGATAAGGATAAAATGTGACTTCTTCCTCATAAATAAATATGAGTGGAGCAAACAAAATACATGTGTAAGTCTACACATGCATGATTGTCTACATATGTGTATATTATTTATGCTTCTGTTACTGCCACAAACAAGACCAACTTATGAAAAATAATTTATTTTGGCTTATGGTTCCAAAGGGAGAGTCCAATATGTTAGGAGACACATGACAGCAGGCAGCTGGGTCAGAAAGCTGACAGATCACATCTTCACCTGCAAGCACCAAGCAGAGAGTGAACTGCAGGTGGGGTAAGACTATAAACCCTCAGAGCCCACCCCCAGTGACACACTTCTTGTAGCAAGGCTCCACCTCCTAAAGGTTCCATACGTTCCCCCAAATTCCACCACCATGAAGACCAAGCATTCAAATACTTGAGCCTATGAGATATTTTTCATTCAAACCACCATAGTACGTATTTCTACATTGATGTCCATGCATGCATGTCTACCTATATACATCTGTAGATACATGCATCTATCTGCCTCTCTGTCAAAGCATTGCATAGTGGGGATTCAAAATTCTAAAATCCCTGTCTCATACATAATCAAGACAAGGCAGAGCTTATAGTCACACTGAGTATCATCTCCATGGGAATACTGGGGCTGGCTCACTGGCCTAGAGTGTCTCTTTTTCAATGTCATCAGTGAACTTGGAAAGACAATGATGGCCTACTCTCCCTATGAGCTTACCATGGTGAATGGTGATAACTGCTAGATATTGCCACTCTGCTCTGTGAGCTTTCATTAGGCCATTTAGTCAATGCCAAACTGCCTTGATGATTTAATGTATTATAATATTATGATATAAATATAATTCTTGGGTAGAATCCTGCCCAAATAGATGCTATGGAGATTAAAGTAAAAGGCTGGACAGTTCAGTAAGTAAAGTATTTTTTATGTATGCATGAGGATCTGAGTTCTAGTCCCCTACAACCATGTAACAAATCTGGGTGTAACAGTATGTGCCTATACTCCCAAGAGTAGAGAAGGCAGAGGCAAGAGGATCCCTGAAGCTTCCTAATCTGCAAAGCCCAGGAAAAGACTCTGTCTTAAAAATAAAGGTAGAGAAAGAGAAGAAGAAAGACACCTGCCGTGTGTGTGTGTGTGTGTGTGTGTGTGTGTGTGTG
>NW_022196891.1:85965973-85977417 GCF_008632895.1 Mastomys coucha
TGTGTGTGTGTGTGTGTGTGTGTGTGTGTGTTGTACATGTATTACAGGGATAATAAATATATGAAGATACCTGATATATATAGAAAGGAAGAAAGAAAAAGGAAGAAAGGAGGAAAGAAAGAAAGAAAGAAAGGAAGAAAGAAAGGAAGAAAAAAAAGAACGACAGACAGACAGACAGACAGATAGATAGAGATAGAGTGAGAGAGACAGAGAGAGACAGAGACAGAAATCATCACTATATTTTACATAAAGTGCAGGTAGTTACATAAAATTTGAAACTGATTAGAGGCTTAGGCTCCACTTTCAAAATATTTGATTTTACTTTTATTTTCAGTACTAGGGGTAGAACTTGGGGCTCTGCACATGCTATACGAGAAACAATCATTGACCACTAAGACACCCTGACCTTAAACTTTTTGGGTGCTATAATAGAATCCCAGCTTTGTATATGCCTAGCATGGACTCTACCACGGAGCCCTCAGTCCCTGGATCTTACTTTCAATACCTTCTCTTAAATTAAAATTGAAGCAAATTCCATCCATCTGTGTTTAGCCAGCGCTCAGCACAGCACTGAAAATCGCGATTCTGGCCATTGGCAGACCTGTTTCTTAAAACAATTATCAGAGACATGCTTCTCATTGGATTACATCATCATCCTCCTGAATTGAAAGCAACATGTTCTGGGCATGCTGTAAACTTTGTATTCATGGACTTACAGAAGCTGTGATTTCCTGCACTGTGCCTGAACAAGGCTGGGCCTGTCAACAGACAGTCGTGGATAGAGGGGCCTGTGGGCTCTGCCCCTCCCTGGTCATTCATAGGCTGTTGACCGGTGCTGTGAAGGGGGAGCCATTGTCAGCCGTAGTGTGCCCACTCATGAGCTCACCAGATCCAATGGGTCGCTCCTTGTCCATGGACACACAGGTGGCCCTGTATGAAGTCAGTGGGTCACAAAAGGACTAGGGGAAGGAGCTTGTACAGAGGAGATGAGATTAGTGGAAGTGAGGAAAAAAAGACATGAGGGAGTGAAGTGGTGGCAATGTCTACAATTCATTATATACATGTTTGAGATTGTTAAAGAAAATTTTAATTAATAGTATATACATGTAATGCCTGAATGGATTATAGAACAGCTGATTATTGACAGAGAATATGGAATTTTCTAACTAAACTTTAATAAAAATGTTTCCACAATTAAAAAATAAAAGTTATGCACTCTTAAAGGTCCACTGTTTAAAATGTGTGGCATCCTTCTGATGTGAGGACCCCTAGTCAGGGAGAAAGGGCTTTGCATTGCTCAAATTCACAGGAGAAAAAAATACAAATAGCATCATGCCCAAAGAAAAATGTAAGATACTCTAAGATATAAAACACAAATGATTGCACACTAGTTTGCTTTAAAATCAACACACAGCGTGTAAAATTAAACAAGGCACAATCGCTGCTCATATCAGCAGATGTCACTAATCTTCGGGGCTCAGAAATACAGGTAGTCCTGATCTTTCTTCTTCATTGTGATAGAGGGAAGATTCCAGTCTTCACTAGATCAATGTACAAAGTTTAGTCTCCTCTATGGAAATGGTTTCTGCTTTCTTAAAATCACACTGTTCTCTTGCATCACAACCTTTCAGTGTTACTTCTTGCTGGCATTAAATTATTGTATTAAACAAATTAAATAGGTGACACAATGCTCGTGGAGATCAGAGGGTGATGTGTGAGAATCTGTTCTCTTCTTCTACCATGTGTGGGCGTCTTGGAGATCAGAGTCAGGTCATCAGCCTTGACGGCAAGCCTCTTCACCCAACTGACCCATCTCACTGACCGCCCTCCTAGCATTTTTATGGTGTCTTTGTACTTTAGGGACACCAAGTCAAATAAAACCAAGAGCACTAACTGGATACCAGACTCTTCTTACATGCTGGGCATAACTGCGATTCAGATCTATGTCTTCTCCAACCCAGACCCTCCAAGAGTCATAAGAGAAGAGTCAGGAATTAAGTAACCAGGAGGATTATCAAGTCATCCTCCTCTCGCTCACCTGAAGACTGAGCACTGGTGGGTTAGAAATTGTCCTTAAGACTACGGAAGTAAGACAAACCAGAAGACGCCCAGCACTCATGAACTCATGGCACCACTTGGCAGACCTTACACAGTTTATCTAGCTTAGTGCCATTACTGTCAGATAGAATACAGGATGGTTAGTTTCCTTTATTTGTTGAGATACGCTTTGTGTCCTAATACATGGTGGGTTCCGGAGAGATTTCCCTGGGCTGCTGAGAAGAATGAGAATTCTATTTTACTGAGGTAGATGTCTGTTAGGTCCATTTAATTCATGAGTTCATTTGGCACCATTGTTTCTTTGGTAGTTTTTTTTTTTTTTGGTTGGTTGGTTTTGGGGTTATTTGGTCTGGATGAACTGTCTTTGGGTGACAGTGGGGTACTGAAGTCACCCACTATCACTGTGCTGACATTAATCGGTGATTTTAGATATAGTCGAATGTGTCTTATGAAACCATATGACCCATCTGTGGTGAATGTGTGTCTATAACGCTAATGTCCGCTTAGCACATCCTGTTAAGTGCCATGTGATAATATGTACCTCTTTCATGTTTGGCTTCAAGACAATTTCACAGATATTTGAATAGCAATGCCTAGTCGCGTCTTAGTTCTTTTTGCTTGGAATCCTCCTATCTAGCCTTTTACCTGAAGGCAGCATCCATCTTTGGTGGTAAAGGTATGTGTCTAAAGGCAGCAAAACTATGGACTCTATTTGTCATCTAACCTGTGTGTCTTAGTCTTTTTCCTAGACAGTCGAGATCATTAATTAACCTGTGTGTCTTAGTCTTTTTCCTAGACAGTCGAGATCATTAATATTGAGAGTTATTATTGAAAGGTTCGCATTCACTAATTCATTCTGTTGATTTTGCGCTTCTTTTGACATGATAGCCGTCTTCTGATTGCAAGTCCTGGTATTACCATTTACATGTAAGACTGTTACAAAGGTCAAATGATGTTGCGTATGCAGCCAGCGTTTATTACCTAGGCTTGGCTGATAACTCTACAGACCTGGGTGATCTTTTACATTCAATTCTTAATACCTTCAACACAGTCATTTTAGTAACTCACTTTTATTTCTTTTGTGGGCCGAGGAGATGGTTCATCAAGAGCAGGTACAGGCATTAACCCAGCTGTGCAAGCAAGCCTGATGACTTAAGAGCCCACATATAGTGTGCATCTGAAATCCCAGCACTCCCATGCAAGATGGGAAGCAGAGGCAGGAAAATTGGGTAGAGTCTGGAGAGGGAGCTATGCTAGAGTAAACAATACATAAGAATCAAGAAAGGCCTGCCTGGACAAAGATGAAAAACGAGAACTGGAGCTCTTAAAGCGTCCTCCGACCTCCATGGGTACACAGTGACACATGCATGCACACACACGCCTCATACGTAGACACACACACTTACTTTTAAAATGTAATTTCTCTAGCATTTGCTCGACTGCCTTCGTTTTCAAGTGCTAAAAGCACTTAGTTCAATGTAGGGTTGAGATTTTTCAATGTTTTTCAAACCTCCCAGCAGTGTGTGGTTTTCTTTCACAAATTCAACATCAGATTTTTGTGCTGCCTCTATAATATTTTCAATAAGAGAAGTCTCACTGTAGAATAAAAGATAACCCTTGCTTATAAAATGTAACATTAACTCTTTCTTATCTCAAGCCTGGGAGGGATTTTTCATCTAGTCCACACTAAGGGAAAATGAAGAACTACATGCTAACTGATCATTTAACCAGTTGCTAACGAATCTATCATGTCCAGACCTCTCAGTTTCTTAGATGCATAATATCTATTACAGAGACATTGTGATACATTGGGGAGATACTTTTTCTGGTGCCTGAAGGGATTCCAGACTAGGGAAGCATCAGGTGACTGTGCTCTGCGAGTCACGTGCAGGTGATTCTATCAGGAAGTGTCTCATGATTTGGAGAATGATAGTTTTTCTGTTCAGAGTAGTCACAAATGTGTGTTCGAAGCAGAAGAAAGGCACACTTGATACAAGCAATGTTGCTTATGTAGTCACAATCAGGAATTTTCTAGATCTTCCCCCAAATTCAGAAGTTCAAGATGATGGCTCCATAGACAGGGCTGAATACCAAGTCAAAGAGTTGTGCACCTGTGGGTTCTAGCCCTAAAGGGACATCAGGATCCTGGAGATCTTATTCAAAATCAAATCCTCAGGCTGAGAGGTGACTGCTGGGTAGCACGCAGAAAGCCCTGGGTCTAGTCTCTAAGCATCACTTAAGCCAGGCACGTGCACACTGGTAATTCTAACACTCCAGAGGAGGAGACAGGAGGATCAGGTCATCAGTTCATAGGGTCATCTCAGCTCTACAGGAAGTTGGAATTCTGCCTGAGTCTCATGAGACTCTGTCTCTAAAAAAAGAAAAAGTCAAAAGAAAAATAAAATTCTCCACTTGAGGCTCATGATAAAAGATTCTCTTAAGGTGCAGTCAAGAAATGTAAGTTTGTTTACTTTGTGTTTGTTTGTTTGTTTGCTCAAAACAGCTCCTCATATGACTCAAATGCACCACCAAGTTTAGCTAGCCACCTGGATCCCTCATACCAAACCAACATGGTCAGTAATACTAATTCCTGGAGATAGAAATCAGCGGCTTTCTCTTGAATGTACAAAGCCAAAATATTGATTGAATTAATTGATTTATTTTTCACGTGTATTTTGTGGGGATCAATATGGACAGAGTAACCTCGGGCAGGTAAGCTGCGGGGAGCAAATAGTCTATGTGGTTGCTTGGCAACAGAAGAATTACCTAGGTAATTAACTGGATTTCGGTTTTCAAATTATGTTTCCAATGCTATCAATAAACTACATCTTAGATCATGTCTATAAATCCTGCTGGTAAAAGCAATGAGGACACCCGGGGGGAAGGGTTACTGTGATGGAGCTGATGTAGATGCGTGTTTCTTAAGGCCTACTATGTGCCAAACACTCCCAGGCTCCAGTGAATTCTCATGCAAACAGCAGGGGCGCCTCCCCATACTAAGGATTTGTGGAATATGCCCAAGATTCGAATGCAAATCTGTTCAACTGTTATCTTTGCAGAGTTATCCCTTCCTGTTTTTAGTTTAACTCTTCCAGCCAAAGTTTTGCACTTTCCCCTGGAAGTCTTACTGGTACCCAGAGGACAGGGGCTGGCTGTCAGCTAAAACCTAGTGGTTCTAAGAGGATGGTGTTTTGTTGGGCAAGTCAAGAGCTGGAGAATTAATTGGGAAATTGTGACACCCCCCCCACACACACACACAAGGGAAAAGAGCCACCAAGCTAAAGTGTGTGGATGAAACAGACGACTCCATCTGCCCAACCCAGAGTCTGGAAAGTCTGACAGGATTCAGCAAAATCATGCAAGAGCAGGAAGAGTCCCTGCTAGGTGGGCACAGTAGAGGTTGAGAAATGTGTCAAATACCCATGAAGAGATTATTCAAAGACTGTTTTACAGCCCTGTCCAAGATCCTCTGTCCTAGGCCAAACCAGGTCCATTTATCTCCTATTTACCTGATAAATGTTGGTAGGAATAACTCCAAAGCACTCCAACCTTAAGATGCCCTCTCACCTGTTCTTCGTATGGTGTTTGAAGGTGGAAACCCACTTACAACCCCCCCCAACACACACACACAATTTAAAATTAATCAGTGCTAAAAAGGTAGTTGGATGGTTAAGAGCATGGACTGCTCTTCTGCATGACCCAAGCTCGGTTCCTAGTACCTGCATGGCGGCTCATAACCATCGGCCTCAAGTCCATGGAGTCTGACCCTCTCTTCTGGCCTCTGAGAACACGCTGCATGCACACACATACACAGAAAAAAAAATTAAAAATGCAAAATTACATAAAATATAAATTTTTTTTAGGGGTGAGGAGACACTATAGTAACTTCCCTCCCATTGTTGATTGTGCAGTAAACAGGTCTGAAAAGACTCTAGCCAATTATTGTTCCAATTAGAGGCAACGTGAGCCACTTTAGCTTCCTCCTAGACTGTTCTCTGAACCCTGGATCAGTACAGAACCAATTGAAAGAAAGAAGAAATATATGTAACCTTAATGGATGAAAAATTATAGAAAATTAAGAAGCAAAAGACTTCATAGAATATAAACCATTTGCTCAGAGAAAGAACAGAGGCAGCTAGCCCTGCTGTTTGAGAACCCAAACATTCAAAATTACTTAAACTCTGCAGATAATAATGAGCCGTTCTAATTTATCAAGATGATGACTATATTTTGAACTATCCACCCCTTAATCATGTCCTAATTAACAATACAGCCGCATTCAGCAAGCACTTTTTTCCCCCACTAAGGATGGTGAGTTATTTAAGTTTAAGGCATACTATTGAAACCCTGGCACTTTTCCTTGCCCATTCATCTTTTAGTCCATTAAAGAAAAGAATTGGCAACCATGCTTCTGCTGGGAAATCATTTTAATTAATCCTGCGTGGGCACATAAATACTTTTTATTAATCACGTTTCCATGAAAGGTTAGCTAGCTACAATATGGACTATCTATAGACGCCACAACACGCCAGCGGGTGTTCAGTTACAGTCTCGGCTGTGGTTGATAGGGTTGGATGCTTGTCTAGTTACAAACAAACTTCACATCAACATTCATAAATGAAATGTTTACCTTGCAGAGATTTGGACAATTGAACATTGGCTGTTGTTTTAGTTGAGTGCGGTGCCCAAACCACAAGGATTAGCAAGTTTCAAAGGAGTAGACGAAGCCCACCTAGCAATTTATGCTTCCTTTGCTTATAGCAAGCAAATGTATCGTGCATTATTGGGTCTCAGTATGCACTAGGCATTTTTGTTGAGATGAACACCTCCTTTTCAGTAACTATCACTTCATGTCTCATGTCTATTTTCTACACTTGTTTTGGGGTTTTGTGTGTGTGTGTGTGTGTGACAGTATCTCACTACTTCATACCCATGGTGATCCCTCAGTGAGGACAGGTATGAGCTGCCACCCCCAACCTATTTTCCATATTTTACCAATGAGGAAAGTCAATGTAGATTTTTCAAGCTGCAGCTTTCTCTAGGTTATTCACTGTGTAGCTATCAGAGGCAACTTACAGGGGGTTTATTGTCTCATGATTTTTCTTTTTAAACTTTTTTTTAAGCATTTTAAGTTTTGCATATATCGGGTGTACTCAATGATGGGCTTAATTATGATAACTTTATGTGTGCATGTAAGGTCTTCTTCTGCTCTTGCCCCTCCCCCATAGTTACCCTTCTCCAGCCACGCAGCTCATGCTGGCCACCTGATGCTGCCCAAACGGTCATCTTCTGGTTTGCTACCATGCATGTGCACATATGTGTTCATAAATATTATTTAAAATCCAGTTTCTATTTTTCTACCTACTTAACTCATATCACAATTTTTTTTTATCATTTCTTCAATCTAGCTCAAAGTTTAAAAAATAATTCCGCTCTAGATACAGAACATGTGGATGACCACAGTACAACTGTGGACCATCCCATGGCCCAGAGGGGTCATTTTATCTACAGGTCCAAACCTCATAAGAATGCAGAATACACCTGCCTTTGGGTAGACTGAGTTCTTGTGTTCACTTAATGGACAAGAATATATTCACTGGCCCCCACTCATGGGCGTGGAAGAATGCAGGACACCAGATCAACGGCATGAGACACAAAGAAGATGTGACGTCATCCCACCTCTGAGGAAGGCTCTGCCTGTGGGGGAAGCAAAGGTTACAGGGTGCAGCTCTCAGCCTGGGTCAAAATCCTGCACAGTTATCATCAGAGAAGTGAAGGCATTCTCCTTCACTTTTTTCACCCCAAAGAGGGCATATTTGAGACACCCCTGGCCACACAGGGGAAGGTATCAGCCAGTATGTCAGAGACACTGCTGTAAGGGTAAGCTGGTTTTTGAAGCAAACGCTGTTATCAAACTGAATTAATGGGATATATATATATATATATATATATATATATATATTACTCTTAGAATTGTTACTGCTCCTGTTCCTTAAAAAAAATTATTTTAAAAGGGCTTTTATGATTGACTTGTCCCATTGTAAAGTATGCACCTGCTGTGAAATGAAGCCACAGAGGGAAAAAAAAGTTGAATAATTTAACTTTTTTATTTGTAAAGATAATCAGGGTTTTTCTGATTACATCTTAACTTCATAAATGTTAAATAACCTATCAGCATCTAGTTGTTGTAAATTATGAAAAGGAACACCGTCAGAATATTAACCGATACAACCCTTGTTCTTCAGAGAACGAGAAAATGTGTTATGGCAGCTTGTCACTGTGCGACTGGTAACTCTGACACCAAATAACAAAACTGCCATTTGCACTTAGGCTAGATTGGTTCACACGCGTTTCCGAGGCTCCTTCGGCTCTGACAGAAATTTATGAACTCGGGAACTAACCAAGTCATAAGTCTCCCTAGCTGATTCTAACAGATATGCCCATTTCATTTCATTTAGTCATCAGGATACCAGGGGGGCTTCTCGGACGCACTGCAGATGGCTCAGGGTTTCGGGGACACCGCAGACGGTGTGTCACTGCCCTGCAAAGTGATGGCAGGGGTGGGACCCTCTTCCTAGATGTTTGTCAGAGTTTGACATGTCCACAGTTTAGAGGTGCATTTTCTGTTCCAACACCTCATAGGTGTATGTAAAGGGCTCTCGTTGCCCATTTACTGCGAAGTGAAAAATACATTTCCCGGGTTCACGCTGTGGCTAGCCATGCTTAAACCTAAATCAATATCGTGTCTCTCTCTGAAACACAGTAAAAGTGTAATCTTGTGCCCTGGCCCCACTGGGAGCCCTGTCACTTTTGAACAGAGATGTTGAAGAATGAAGAGTGTGGAAGCAGTCTGTTGTAGGTACAGACTGGAGACAAAGAAACTGACTTTGGACAGGTTGGTTGGGAGACGACCTGAAATTACCACCAAGAATGAATGACAAACTGTCTACGTGGCGCAACTTGATCATGTATACAAGTACAGACTTAAAAATCCAAACAAGAGAGGGTTAGGACAGCTTGCATAGACTTAGCATCCATTTGGAATGGTGGATCTCTGTGAGAGGTGTTGGACGGTGCATGAGAGCATGGTTGGTGTTTGTTGTTACAGAGTTATCATTCCTTTTTTATCTGTTTTTCTTGTTTAGAGATGGAGATTTTTTTGGCACCTTCTGCCTTGTGGGAATGAGCTAGAATACTTTGTGGTTTTATGTCACCCTTGCAAAGGTGCAGCTGTCTGACCAGGCGTCAGTCCTTTACAGAGGAAGCCACTGCTCAATGAGGTCACTTGGTGTGAGGTAGTGACTGGAGAAATAGGGGCAAAGATAATCTGTCTCCAGTCCAGTGTGCAATGTATCGAGGACAATAACGTGGGGGGAGTGTTTTATATAAGCGTGTTTTCCAAACTCTTCCACAAGACCTACCCAAGTGTCTTAGTCAGGGTTTCTACTCCTGCACAAACATCATGACCAAGAAGCAAGTTGAGGAGGAAAGGGTTTATTGAGCTTACTTCCACATTGCTGTTGGATCACCAGAGGAAGTCAGGACTGGAACTCAAGCAGGTCAGGAAGCAGGAGCTGACGCAGAGGCCATGGAGAGATGTTCCTTACTGGCTTGCTTCCCCTGGCTTGCTCAGCCTGCTCTCTTATAGAACCCAAGACTTCCAGCCCAGGGATGGCACTACCCACAAGGGGCCCTACCCCCTTGATCACTAATTGAGAAAATGCCCCACAGCTGGACCTCATGGAGGCACTTCCCCAACTGAAGCTCCCTTCTCTGTGATAACTCCAGCCTGTGTCAAGTTGACACACAAAACCAGCCAGTACACCGAGGAACAAAGAGACAGAGTGAACATGTAATCCCAAGGAATCGGCCTCCAGCACTGACCACGTGTTTGTAGTTTCTTAGTTGTACACTGGGTCTTCCAGTCCACCCAGATCTGACATCGTTGCATTTCCCTTGAGTCCCGTAGTTCACTGTGTTGGAAGGCATTTGTAACCAATCTCCACCATTGAAAAGCGATACATTGTACCAGAAAAACCTAAGAGGGCCACCCCACCCCCACCCCCAGTACCAGGTTCTGTGTCTGTTCTTCTCAACTCCCTGCATCATCCTACAGGGCAGACCTCAGCCCCCTCCACTGATGACAGACTACATCAGGATGATAAGGAGATAGACTCTCATGGGACTCGGAATGGTGAGGTGTTCAAAATGGCTACTTCTGGTAGCAATTTCTGTAAGCACATTGTCATGCTTAAAGGTGGAATTGCAAGCTGAAAGCACCCCTGATTAGCGGAATCCAGTCATCTCTACTCTGTCATGTAGTTCTACTCTCTGAAGGAAGAAGTGGGAAGCCTGGTGCCACACCCCCAATCATTAGTGGACTGAGAATCTCAAATGATCTCTGTAAACGGTTCTCTTCCTCCAACCCTCAAACTTGATTTAATTGCAGTCGCTTGCTGGGAACTCTGAACAATGTTCCTGGTTTCGTCTTGCAGTTGAGAATTAGGCCTTGAAGGGCATCTTCTAGATAAGTCTGTGACGTGTACTCATTAAACCAACCAAGAAAAAGGTGAACCTGTCTAAAAATTCATAAGCATTTGATCTTATGATAGCTTCATATCCATTCATGAAAAGAAGTAATGTAGAATTTTCTATTGTCGCACGGAATGCAAGCGGCAGAAGCCAGACCAACCATTTGTTCTGTGACTACGCCCTATTGCTCATGGTGAGTTCATTTCAAGGCAACACGGAGAGACTGAAATTTGAGTTGTTCTCTGAGTTTCTCAGGAACAATTCTTTCCAGCACATGGGTGCTTCAGCGTGAGTTTCTTCTGCTGTGTGACTCACTCTGATCTGACCTCTGTTTCTAACCTTTTAGGCTTGCAAAACTTTTTAATGACTTTACCAAATAGTTTTCTAAATCCAGACATTTCAGGCAGAAAAACTTACAGCCAAGTTTTATGAACAAGAAAAAGTGAAATTCTATTCATTTTCATGCCTCAGATAGGAAAATCATGTGTTTCCAAAGGTCTTTGTCTTTGAATATTCTTTAACAGGAGCCCTCATGTGTCCAGGATGTGTGGGTCTCAGACTAGGAAACTTGGTATTTAGAACTTAAAATCTCAACCTCTAATTTTCCTGTTCCATTAATGGCAATTTGACCGGTTCCGAATTGGTCTACTTGTCTACACAGCTTTGCTCAGCCCTGCCCTGTAATTTTCTTTTCCTGTTAGCTTAACCTAAGATTCTATTTTCAAAGCTTAGAAATATAAGCTTCACGCTGCACTCGGACCATATCATTACTACTCACAACCAGCTAGTGCGCAATCCAGAACAAGTGGCTTTGACTTAACTGAGATTTAATTTTCTTATCTTTGGGGGGGGGG
>NW_022196891.1:85977559-85992206 GCF_008632895.1 Mastomys coucha
GGGAGGGGAGGATATGATGCCCTCTTCTGGCCCCTGTGGGTACTGCACACAAAATGCAAATTCCACACAGGCATTCACATTAAATAAATAAACAAACAAATAAGTAAGTAAATTTCTTCAAGAGAGAGGTTACCATTTATCCTAAAGTCTAATTCATTCATTTAATCGTCTGATGAATGATTGAACTTCTACTCTGTGCTAAAAGCTAGACACAGGAGCCTCGGTGCTAAAAGCTAGACACAGGAGCCTCGTTGACAAAAATAACAAGACTCCAACCTTTTGAAAGTTCTACTATCAAGAGAGAGCAGGGCTCTGTGGGGCAGCATAGGACTTCTGGGAAACTTCTCTTCTCGCTTGCATTATTGCTGCAGCCTTGGGATGAACCTTCTGCCTGATCCTGACCTCCAGTCTCAAGATTTAATCCATCATTCACTGGGCAGCCATGCTTAATACATTCGAGTTCTTCTATTGATGTTTGTATATAGCCCCCAAATCTCCCGCACAGATTGTGAAATCTAATGGCCACTCGGGTTACCCCCAGGGGCTTCCGTAGGCCCAGACTTAGGGACATGAAGAATGGTGTCACCATAAACTGAAAGAAGAAACTTAGGATGCCTAGAGTTTGTCCACTGAGGGTGAGGAAGAGGGAGGCAAGCATAGTTCGTTCTGACTGCGATCTCCTGTTGAGATTGGAGTCACTCTAGGCCTGGGAAATGGCCTAGATAAGAAAGAGTGTGCAAGCATCAGGACCTAAATATGATCCCAAGACTCAACATTAAAAACATAAAAAAAAAATAAATAAATAAGAACAGGTATGGAATATACACTTGTAATTTAAGTCCTGTGTTGCAGAGACAAATGGATCCCAGGGCCTCGCAAGTCAGCCAACCTAGCTTACTGAATGGGTCCTAGGTCAGTGAGAGCGCCTGTTTCAAAAACAAAAGATGGTCTATGCCAGGAACAGCATGGAAGGGTGTCCTCTGGCCTCTACATGCATTCATGAATCACACACACACATGTGCACATGCTGCTCAGTCTGGCTTGCTAGATTCTTCCCAGTCAAGCATATTTCTAAAAATATGACCATGGGGCAGCAGGGTGAAAATCTTGCCAGTGCCCTGTTCGTACCCGCTGTGCACACAATCCGGAGCACCTCAGGGTTAATCAGCACTTCCTCCCTTTGGGGCTCACACCTCTACAAGCAAAGCCATCTTTTCTTCTGCAGACCTCGCCCCTCGAGTATCCTCGGGTGCTGCGGTGTTCACTCTGAGAGGTTGTCAATGGGTTTCCTTGTTTCTAGGTTAACAACAAACTTATTGATACAAAGCATGTAACTAACCGTAAATGTCCCATACTCCCCCATCGGTGAGATAATTCAGCCAGTCTGTATTACAGTCTCCATTCAAAGCTCATCTTCTTGCCTTTAAAAGTGTGTGTTTCTTCATGACTATATAAAACTTAACAGGCATTTAATTATAGGAATAGATTGTTCATAGATTTAAAAAAAAAAAGTACTTTCTTTAGGAAATGCTGGTGAAAAAAAATGACAGTTATTGGACCCAAATTTCCTAGGTATTTAGGGCCCATAAGTCTCACTGACAGAGTGGACTGGCCTAGCTCAATAATTAATGCCCTGGGAAATCTCCAGGTAGACAGTGATTTGGATATTTTATGGGCTATTATGTCAAAGATCCATGTCAGACAAGATGCTTACACAATGGTCTCCAGAAAAATTATTGTCACAAGCAAACTGGAGTTGCTTTTTTTTTTCTTAATGCACTTTAAGTAAACCTAGGGAGGATGTGACGCTGTCCTTAATTGCCACATGTTTTAAGTGACAGGTGCCTTCATTTTTGTTTACCATTAGAGTGTATCTTGACTTCGACCATTATGAATATTTAAACAGCTCTTGCCTTTGGAGTGCGCACTGTAGTGTTTTCCAACCTGTGTTCTGAGCAGCATCAGTGCTACCCCAAGCCATCCCTTACCTTTCAGAGATAACCTGTGTGTGGGCATCGTTCTGAGGGGATGGAGGCATTGATGGCCATTCATGAGGCAATGATGCATCTTCCTTTCTTCTCTTTCTCTCCCGCTTCACAGGGATCCTGCTTCCCAAAATCCCTGTGGAGTACAGCATCTTACTCAGTGGTGGGAGTGTGACGCTCTTAGCCTTCTCTGTCGGACGCCGGCAATCTGCACACCTGAAGAACCTGGCTCCGTTCACTCAGTATGAAATACGGATACAGGCCTGCCAAAATGGTGACTATCTTTTAGAAACTTGACCTGGGTTTGTGTGAAAAGTATCTCAAAACATTTTTTTTCTTAGAAAAAAAAACAGAGTAATGATTAATTTCTGACTTGTGGTAGAATGATTGCCCAGAAAAAAATCAGAGCCTGGCATTCACTGAAGCATCCGACATCCCTACACTTTGCATGAATATTTAAATACATAAAAAATACATTAAAAAGCCGCATTAAAATGGTAGCTTTGTAAAGCCTTGTTTTATAAGGCATTTTAAAAGAAAAACACATAGCTCACAGAGAGGCCATTAGGAACATAAAACAAAATGGGCTCTAGAATAAATTTCATAGAAAATGTATTAAACTTGATTTTATTTAAACATTTTCAGGAGGGAGAAGGGGAAAGTTATTTAAGAGCTGATTTGCAAGCCAAGCTTGGTTGTGCATGACTTTAATCCCAGCATTCAGGAGGCAGAGGCAGGCAGATCTCTGAGATTGGAGCCAGCCTGATCTACAGAAGGAGTTCTAGGATAGCCAGGGACTATCTTTAAAAAGCAAACAATAAAAAAAAAAATAGTTGAATCGTACACAAACGAATATGTATTTGATGGTGTTTCCTTGGAGCCAATGCCTAGGGTCTGAAGTCTGTACTTTAGCCTGTGGCCCGATGAAAGCATTGCTATCTTAGGCAGAGCATGGGCCACCGCTTCTTCCCCACCATGGAGAACTGAAAAGACATAAACTGATTCTCTGAAGAGGAAAACGTGGAATCCAGAGAGAACATCACATGTTACTTCCATGTGGGAAAAACAAACATACAAGGCCAGGCGCTGTAGTTCATGTCTTTAATCCCAACACTTAGAGGCTGAAGCAGGCAGATCTTTGCAAGTTGAAGGCCAACCTGGTCTACCCAGCAAGCTACAGGATAGCCAGGGCTACGTAGATTCTGTCACAAACAAACAAACAGATATATAAAATAAGACCATATTGTATATAATAGTGTAGTGCAGCCTATATATGAGAAGTAATGCCTGGTTGCAAAATGAGATGCAATTCACACAGAGGTAGCATCTTGCTTCGCCTACCGGTCTGTGGACTTCTACATCCCTTGTCTTGTTACCCAAGACTTGGCTTAAGTTTCAGAGCTGGTCTTGATGGTTCCTATCATGTGTTGACATTATCCTACAAACCAGGCCCTGGTTTGTTTGAAGGGTTTGCTCTCCCTGCTCCAGCCTTTTACTCAGCAATATGGAAATAGCTTCTATGAGAAGCTCTCTTGACTTAAGGACGCAATCACCACATCCTGGAGCTATGCTATGGATGCCCGATAGACTTGGCATTACTGGTTCAAATCTGTGCCTCTGAGCAACAGAGGTTAGTTTAAAGTATTAAGTACGATTGAGTGTACTATTTGTGCAGGTCATTTACACACTCGTGAAATTCAAATGGTATCACTTTTTAACTAGAATAACTGCAGTAGAAATGGAAGCCAGGTCAACCAAGTCTGTGTTTCTTTTTTTGTTGTTGTTTTTGTTTTTGTTTTTGTTTTTGTTTTTGTTTGCCTACCTCAGTATAAGCAGATCATTACTGAATGAACCATTTAAACTTGATTTTGTATTTTAATGTTCAAATTCCATGGGCACCCATAGGACCAAACTAAAACATGTATGCAATGTATCCAGACATATTATTTTCATGGCACTGTTACTCTTCTACACACCTGTGTGACACTTTGCCTGGGTTGCTTTTGCAGCGGGCTGTGGAGTTAGCCCTGGGACAAATGTCAGAACACTTGAAGCAGCACCAGTGGGTCTAATGCCCCCTCTTCTGAAGGCTCTGGGGTCATCTTGTGTAGAGGTTAGGTGGATGCCACCTACGAGACCCAATGGAATCATCACCAGCTATGCCATTCACAGGTGAGAGATTTGCAGTTGGGAATGTGTGCTATTTGAGGGCTGCAGAATCAAGGGCGTGGCAGAATCACCTGCACGCTCCACAGGGAGCAGAAGAGCATTCGTGTTCTATGGAGCACATGTGGGTAGAGACTGTGTTGGAAGCTGTGACCTCCGACACGCTGCCCAAAGACCAAGGCCCACAGTTACTGTGTGACCTTCCCTTGGTGACTGCTTGACAGTCGAGACTCTAGAGCCCTTGGCTTTTGCTTTGTTTTGTTTTGTTTCATCTCCATGACTCCTACCCTACGTGCTGCCATCTTTGTTTCTCCTCGTCTTGTCCATTTTTCTTTGCTTCTTTGTGTTTGTACAATTCTAGGGGCCAAAACCAGGCCTCACACATGATAAGCAAGTGTTCCACCTCTGAACCACATCCCAGCCCTTCCCTTCAGCTTTAAGCCTCTTTTCTTGGATGGCTAATGGTATTTTTCTCCTCACCATGTGCAGAATTTATTGTAAGGATCTCCCTAATGTAAGAGAAGTGAAAGCAGAAAGAGAGGAGATGGGAAAGGCAGGAAGGATGTGGCGGAGGAAGGGTGAGGAGGGATGAAGATGAGGAAGGGCGAGAATGGAGGGAGAGAGAAGGAAGGGGAAGAGAGGGGAGGAGGAAGGGAAGGGGAGCACAAGAGATAAAGGACGGGAGGGAGGAGAAGGGAGGGGAGAAGAGAAGAAAGTGGGAGGGGAGAAGAGAAGAGAAGAGAAGAGAGGAGAGGAGAGGAGAGGAGAGGAGAGGAGAGGAGAAGAGAAGAGAAGAGAAGAGAAGAGAAGAGAAGAGAAGAGAAGAGAAGAGAAGAGAAGAGAAGAGAAGAGAGAAGAGAAGAGAAGAGGGGAGAGGTAAGGGGAGGAGAGAGGAGGAGAAGAGAGGAGAGGAGAAAAATAAGAGAAGAGAGAAGAGACATATAGAAGAAAGCTGAAAGTAAAAGATGAATCAGAGGCAAAGACCCCTGTGCACTGGACCCCTGTAGCAGAAGGCATGGACAGGTGTGGCTGGCAGGCAATGTTGCACATGAAGCCCCACTCCAAAAGCCATGTCTACAAAAGTCACAAAAGTGCATCCTGCCCCCCCATACCCCCCAAACATCCCACCCTCTACTTTTACACCCTCTGGTAGTCTCCCTGGCACTTTCCACGGCTCTTTGTTGGGTCCATGTACCCTGGAGCTTTGGTGGTAGTTGCCATAGGCATTAGACCCTTTAATTCCGACCCTTCTTCAGCGATCAGCTAAGGGTTTGTAGGCAAAACAAGCGGGAAGGGAGAAACTGTGGTTGCATTTCTGGCTACATAAATTTAGGCATTGCCTAAAATGAGCAAGCCCAACTTCTCAGCAAACAGTAATTTGAAAAATTATGTTTCTGATTCACATACACGTGGACATGTAAAACCAGCTGATGCAAGTGTGCACTTTATATTAAGCACTTTAGTGTAGAATCACAGATATCCGGCCTCCAGAAATCATCTCCTTCCAATTACTTAATGCTAATTGCATGGGAAAGGTACATCAAAATCCTGTTCTGAATGAAGGGAAATAGGCCACTGTCAGAGAGCTGGGCAAGGCTCCAGTCCGTTGGTTTTGTAAACAAAGCTCATGATTACAGTGAGCACTGGAACCATGGCAGCTACCGCAAAGGAAAACAGGAACCAGAATGCAGAGAGGCCGCTTCAGTGAAAAATACTGTAAATTGAATTTGACAGCATTTGATGGCATTTGATTATTCTAGTCACAGGCAAACAATGATATAAAGAGTAATATGAAACAGAATGTGTTACTGCCTAGCCGACTCCAACGCAATAAACCTTCCCCCAGCGTGACACAATCACTTCACCATCATAATTGTGGCCTGTTTGATACCTCCGAGTACAGCAGAAGGGCGCTGACTGACATAGATACATTTTGTTTTTTATTTAAAGTGAAATGAAAATGGTGCACCGGGGCCCCAGATACAATCGTTATATTCACCTGCCAAGGCATGAATCACTTGGCAGTTATTCCAGCTGAAGTTTAAATGTGCTTAGACAACAACAATATCAAATTTTTCTTAGATAGCTGCAGAAAAAAAAATCAGAAATTTGTAAGGACAGAAATAGCATGTAAGACGCACAGTTCTTTTTCATCCTGCGACAACGATGCAGGGCCCCTTGCACGGCTCCAGCTCGAGCTTGCCGTGCTTCTGAGGAGCTTAGTGCAATTCCTACTCCATCACTGGCCTGCTCTCTTCTGTCATCAAAGGAAACATTCAGCTGAAACCAGAGGCAAGGCTTGGCCTATGCAGATATTCTCATCAAATCGCAGGAAGCTAACATGCCCGGTTTCATTTTTAAAATACTCGTGGTAATTCTCACTGATTACTGAATTACTTCCCCCCCCCCCCATCCTCCGTAATTCTCTTCTGTTGTTTTAACGTTGCATCTACACACCATACTGTTAAAAATAGAAAGTGCCCCAGGGACTAAGCCACCAACCAAGGAGTGAGTACACATGGTGGGACTGATTGCTCTGGCAGCATGTGTATAGTAGAGGATGGCCAAGTCGGTCATCAATGGGAGGAGAGGTCCTTGGCCCTGTGAAGGTTCTATGCCCCAGTGTAGGGGAATGCCAGGGCCAATAAGTGGGAGAGGGTGGGGTGGTGAGCAGGGGGAGGGGGAGGGAACAGGGGTTTGTTATTGTTGTTTTTTGTTTTTTGTTTTGGGGTTTTTTTTTGGAGGGGAAACTGGGAAATATGACATGTAAATAAAGAAAATATCTAATAAAAAAATAGAAAGTGCCTGTTCTCATAAGGAGGTAAGAAGTTTATGATCTCAAGAACAAAACAGAATGGTCCATGTGTCACATTTTGTATTGCTGGGACTCAGAGGAGGGCTTCAGCTCTGCTCATGGTTACGTGGGTGGGGAAGGCATGGCACTGTTCCAGTAGACAGAGTGGCTTCTGTCCACAGCAGTGGAACACGAGTTGGCTTCTTCATGTCTCATCAGACCAAAAGCAAAAGCTGAGCCCACCCACAGCTCCCATCTCAGCTCTTAAGCCCATATCTCTGCTAGCTCTCACACACACACTCACACACACTCACACTCACACACACACACTCACACACAAACACTCACACACACACTCACACTCACACACACCACATACACACCTACAAACACTCACACACACTCACACACTCTCTCACACTCACACTCACACACACTCACACACTCACACACTCTCACACTCACACACACTCTCACACACCACATACACACTCACACACACACACTCACACTCACACATTCACACACACTGACTCACACTCACACACACACTCACACACATACACTCACACACACACTCACACATATACACTCACACACACACTCACACACTCTCACTCACACTCACACACTCTCACACACTCACACACACTCACTCACTCTCACACGCTCACACATACTCACACACACTCACACACTCACACACACTCACTCACACTCACACACACTCACACACAAGTTCATATCCCAAAGGTTCCACAACCTCTCAGAACAGCACCACCAACTGGAGACCAAGTGTTCCAACACCAGGGTCTGTGAGGAGCATTCTAGACTTAAGTCACCAGAACCCATTAATGACAGACTCTTGATGTGAATGTCCCAGCTTAAATTTCCAGTTACGGAGGCTGCCTGGTTGACTCCATGCAAGTCGTAATCAAAGTTTTCTGTAAGGGTTTTCATAGACAGTGGGTAAGTTTATAGTAGTGTTTTATAGCTTATTTATTATTGAGAATTAGGCAAGGCCAGCTTCAATGTTCACATCTTCCTCAAAGAGAGGCTGGTTAATATAAGGATTCTTCAGTCTAACCACTTCATCAGGTCCACAGCCTTAGAAATGGTCAGATCCTCCAACTACAAAATCCACCCAAGATGTTTTCTTAGGAACTGACAAAACACTCAGTAAAATTATCTCCACCCACTAGGAGCTTCCATGTAAATAGAGATGAAATTACACAGTGCTTATAGTCTCACGAACCTTCCCTTTTAAATGAATAATGATATTTGAACTATCTATGTGCATTAGAAGTCAAAAGTGCGTACAAAGACACCTTAACACTGTGAAAAAGGAAAGAAAAAACAAAGGTGAAACTTCCTTTGGGAATTAAGAAAGACTTTAGGTTGGTGTTTCCAAGCCGGAAACAGAAGTGGTTTTATAGAATGGATGGATAAACTGACTGAGTTAACTGGGGAAAGATGGCCATTAAATCAAAGACAAAGAAACATTGATGAAATCTAATTTATGTTGTATGAAAAGGCAGATATGGGCATTGAGTTAGATGATAAATAGCTTAGATCTATACATATATGTCTATCCATACCAAGGGACACACAGCTCTTTAAACTTTAATTCTTATTACTAATGATCTTATTACATAGTACAAGATAAACAAAAGGTGCGATGGATAACAGAATGTGAGCCGTGAAAATACGCGTCGGAAATTCTAGAGGTGAATTACTTACTTTTCGCTGCTGTGACAAAACACCAGAACCAAGAAGGGGTTTATGGACAAATGGGTTTCCTTGGGCTCATGTTCAGAGGGGGGAGGGGTCCATACTGTTGGGGGATGGGTGGCAGCCAGAAGCCAGAGTGAGGAGAGGAGCTGAGAGATTATCTGTTTTACTGCTAAAGGAAGCAGAGGGAGACCTGAAAGTTGAGGAGACTCTAGACTCTCAAAGCCTGCCTCCTTCCTCAAGGCTGCTCCTACACAAGGCCCCACAACCTTCCCTCTGGGGGCCCCAGGTGTTCACATAGCTGAGCCCATGGGGATTGTTGGTCAGTTCGTTGTTCATTCACACCACCACAATAGAGTAACTATTTTTAAAGTACTTATGGAATATTTCAATATTGAGACTAGTCCTTCCAAAGTAAGACCTTGGTGACCACTGACATTTTAAAAGAAACGTGTTTAATAGGAAAGAGTATTTAACCACAGCAGTATGAAAGGTCGCATAACTCATCCCTATAACCTAACTAAGACATGTATTATCACTGTGAGTAGATGTGAGTACTGGTCATTTTAATATATTAACATTGATGCATTATGTTTTCTTTCATATTTAAAAAAATCATATTTCTCATACTTTTCTCCTGGAAGTTTCATGTTTATTGGTTCTTTATGCAGTAAATCTTTTTGTGATCATGTTAAAAGTAGCACATTGATTATTTCTTCCAATTCTTTTATGGCTCTTCCTATTTCTAAAACAAATTAGTTTTGTGAACAAGAGTAAGATAAAAACTCCAGTCTTCACTAGCATACTATGCAGTCTCCACAGTATTTTATGAATTACCAGTTTGGTATGCCACCTTCTCAAAGTTCATTATTTAGTCCATTTAAGGAACACACACACATATATACATACTTATAATTTATATAATATATAATGCAAATATGTATAAATACAATGTGTAATAAATAAATATAAATATGTGTGTGTAATATATGATTACACATATGTATAAATATATATACATACTTAATACACATATGTATATATATGCATGTGTACATACAGAGAGATGACCACACCTGGCAGTGGAGGCATTATAGGCGTCAATAAAATTAGAAAATTCCCCAACACCAAAGTCCATAGTTGAAGTACTTGTCATGTGTAGCTAGAGTGACAGTGCTCTCTGAACAGACTTAGGTCATGTGTATTTTGACTTCAGATGGACTCTTAGCAGACCAGGCTGAACAACTTAGGTGCTCAGGGTTTTGTGTGTGTGTGTGTGTGTGTGTGTGTGTGTGTGTGTGTGTGTGTGTGTGTGCATTAATACTGAACCAAGAGCAATATAAAGAAACAGCATGATTATAGAAAGAACATGGGATGGGTGACCATAGGATGTGGCTTTGCCACCTCCTGGCACTGCAGGCAGTGACTTGGCTGAGTTACCTATAAAGTTACGCAGAGTTGGGCCCAAGAATATAAAGGACATTGGCCTCTGCAAGTTTCACAGGGCGTAGTGAGACAACACCTGTGAACTACTGCGTTACATGCCAGGCCACAAAGTGCCAGAGCTGCAGGTTGTGGATACTGACTGCAGGTTGTGGATACTGACTGAAGAACAACGGGAGATTCTGGGTGACAAAAGAAGTAGGCGGGCTCTCGGGAAGGGTGCCTAACATGTCTGGTTTTTTCTTTAAGAAAAGTGGGTTTTTCTTGCCAGGCAGTGGTGGCGCATACCTTTAATCCCAGCACTTGGGAGGCAGAGGCAGGTGGATTTCTGAGTTCATGACCAGCCTGGTCTACAGAGTGAGTTCCAGGACAGCCAGGGCTACACAGAGAAACCCTGTCTCGAAAAACCAAAAAAGAAAAAAGAAAAAAAAGAAAAAGAAAAGTGGGTTTTTCTTTACATGTATAGGTTAGGGGAAGTGTTTAGATTATTAGACACTAAAATAATGAAGATGGTACTTATCACACATGACAGGCATGAAGTCTTCTCAATCCTACTAATGTTCGTTTATTATCATCTCGTTTTTTTATAGTCAGTGTGTTATATGGCATGGTAAAGGCGAAATCGTAACTCGACTGAGTCCAGATGCAATCTGCCATGCTCCATGATTGTCCTATCTCCCTCTTTCTGTAGACCTCAATACCAATCAAGGTGTAATCAAGGAGAGGGAGAGACAGAGAGAGAGAGAGAGAGAGAGAGAGAGAGAGAGAGAGAGAGAGAGAGAGAGAGAGAGACAGAGAGAGAGAGAGACAGAGATAGGAAGAGAGGAAGAGAGGAAGAGAGGAAGAGAGGGAGAGATAGGGAAATCAATTTATTTTAACCCTTTACCCAAGGGATTTGATGTTAGTAGCCATGCAGGATAAATGTGTTAATTAGGTAACTGAAGAAATAAGAAAATTCCAGGCTAGCTTGGGAGAAGCAGCTGCACAAAAGTAGGAAGCAACCTTAAGACCCGAGGAAACAAAGGAAGTGGATAGAATTATTAAAACAAAGAAATTCTGAGGTAGAGTGCTGAGCCACTGGGTCCCAGAACTCCTAGGAGGCTGTTTGTCTGTGCCTCTGGCTCCTTGGGGAGGAAACAGAAATACTTAGCTGTTTTCTCAAATGAAATTAACTTTATATCGGACACATCTCTCCTTCCCAAGTGGGAGATTCCTTGCTGGGAAGATGCTCGGAGTAACAACTACAAAAGGAAACAAGAAGAGAGTCAGCTCCTCTCGCACTTGAATGTCCTGATCCCACCTGGTACCCGCTGTGGACAGAAGCCAGCATCAAGTTCCTTGATAAAGCAGAAACGGAGATCTCGATCTCTATGCTATGTAATAAGTATGTTTAAAAGTTTTAAAGTTTTAAAGAAGGACTTTTTATACACAAAATAAGAACAAATGGTTGTAGAAAAATCTACATTTTCCAGATTCCTATTTATCTTCATTCTCCTAATAGTAGGAAATATTAAATCACCTGTTTTGGAAAAAGAGTTGCGCAAATACACTCTACGTAATGGATGGTCCATGTGGCTGTCCACTCAGAGGTGAGCATGCAATCTGTAAATGCACACTATTCTGGAGGAACAGGACCATTCCCAGGAGCTCTTGACACCAATAATTAGGAAAAGTAATGTGTTCTCCCAGCCTCTTCTCTCGGCATGCTCAGATACAAAGAGAGCCTGGTTTTAACACAACACATGGGATGCAGCACGTTGTTCAATACTATTAATGTACTGCATAGTCAATGTAAGAAATACTTTCCCGGGCTTCTTCCTTTCATTGTTTTGGTGAACACACTTGAAGCTACTGTCACATTGCATCTCTGGAATAGTTCAGATCCTTAATATTGCCCCTCAGTCAGCATTTTCTTTTAATGTCATTTTTATGTAAACCATGGCTACATCTCAATTTGGGAACTTATGAGATGTTTAACAGAAATTAATTGAATTGTCATAGCAAGTCTGAAGTAAGACAAAATAGAAAACGTAGTGCTCCCATAAAAGTCTGATGGGTTTGCTTGCAGTGTCCTATCCTGAGCAGATGCATTCTAGAATGCTAACCAGAGTCTTTGGCTATGAGCGAGTCATGGGATTCTCGTTAGAGCAGAACTACCATACTCCCAAAACTCGAGATGGGCAGCAGGTACAAGAGACAAATTTGGCATACTTAGATGGAATGCGTGCCCTGGTCCATAAGTGGAAGCAGGTCATAATGAAACCACAGGCCATCAAGGTGGACATACAATGCCTCTCTAGCTCATCATCGTTCATCCTTAGACCACAGTGATTGGGCCTTTGGAGAAACATCAGCTTCCCAGCACGAGAGATTTTCCATGTCCTGCTTCTATTTTGTGAGAGGTACTGTCATTTGCTTTGTCTTAATCACCCTCTGAGTTTTGATGGGCCTGGTTAATCTGATATGGCAGCATGTGTGTTCCCCAGCGTCTGAAGAGGGTGTTAATTAAAGACTTCTAACAGCCTGGAAAATATTGATTTATTCAACACTCTTCTCCACTAGAGACTGAGCTGGAAGAGGAGAGCCCTGCTTTTCCTTACACTCTTCATTAGCCTAGCTCTCTAATCCAATAAAATATAAGAATTGGTAAAGATGGGGCCAAAAGGCAGACAAAAATCTTGAGGTTATGTACCTTTTAGACACTCGTTTGAAAAGTAGATGTTTGAGCCCTTCTTGGATACTGGGAGCATGGAGATGTAACAGGCCCAGCTCCTTTCCTGTCAAGTGTATGTTGTGATTTTACACCAGGATGAGCAAAAATCTGTTCCCAACTCAACATCAGATATGTTAAGGCCATCTTAAATGACAATTTTTCTCTTGCCTCGGTGTTTAGCGGTTTATATAGTCAATATCAAAAGAGCTGAGTTTTTGTTAGCAACAAAATCTCGACTGTAAGATGACAGAGTAACCTTATACTCTGGGAGTTAGAAGAATATTTTGAGAATATTCCAGACTGCAATAAGTTTTAAGAGACATCAAAATCATCCTTTGTCCTTTAAAACTCTCTAATTCAAACTCCTGGATCCTGTACTTATCATGTTGTTTTCATTTGCATACAGTTCTGTTTCATGTTCTCAACTCCTCTCCTTTGGGTATAGCTGGCTCATCTCTGAATCCCTGCTCCTGAGTCAAAGAGGCTGTGTATATGTGGTTCTTGCTGTATGACCACAATTGTATTAAGAAGTAATAATAATGAGCATGGTTCCTGCTTTGATGGGGGTGTGGTTTAATTAAGATTAATTTTAATGGAGAGAAAATAAATGGCAGATAAGAAATGCGTAGAGATACTGTTCAACCACCCTGAAGGCAAATGCAAGGTATATCACACTAGGTAAATCTCAGGAATAAGTGTGGGTCCTCTGGCCATGTCTGTCCCACAGTGGGCCAGCTGAAGGTATTTGGGTGTAGTGAACCCCAGCACCCCACAGCAGCAGAAGGGTCAGCCTTGTTGTGCTTGGCAGTCACCAAAGCCACATCAGTTATCAATGAGTCATATGGAGCATTCGTTAGCCAGAAAGTCATGTAGAACCTAGCACAATCTACCTACCACAGGCTTAGGATTCCCCAGACGCCAGCCACCGTGTGTCCAGTTCTGTGGGGTGTTTTTGTCCAAGGATAGGACCTGAATAAGACTGTTTATGCACTCACCCGTGATCTGCTCCTCACTTGGAGGAAAAAAAAGCATAAAACAGTTCCCGTGCACTAGAAAAAAAAACACATGAGTTATAACCTGGTGTGGATTTACTGAACTATTCCCCATGATGGACACATGGTCCTCCCGGCTCGGTTAACCACATCTCACGGGCATGCCCAGACATTTGTCTCCCAGGTGACTCCAGATCTTGCCACCTTGACAATATTAACACAGACATAGAAAATATGGAGAAACATTTTACAAAAACGTAACACATGCTTCAGGTTATAATTTTTTCAAATAGTGCATTTGGTTCCTTGCATTGCACGCATTTTTCAAGAGAAGATCATGCGACAAAATGTGATCACGAGTTACTTTTTTCAAAGCCTAAAAAAAAAAATGTAACTTAAGGAACAGTGGGAGGGTGCAGTCCCTCAGGAGGGGAAGGCACGGCAGCAGGAGTGTCTCCTTACATCCATGGTCAAGCCAAGAGGTGTAGACACTGGTGCTCAGTTTGCTTTTCGCCTTTTTATTCAGTACAGGAGCCCAGCCCATGAGAAGATGCTGCCCACAGGGTGGGCCTTCACAGTTCAGCTGGCCCAATCTAGACATTTCCTTGGTGGGCTTGCCCGGAGATTTGTCTCCTAGGCAATGGTAGAACTTGTCACATTGACAATATTAATCACAGTACTGTATTGTCTAATTTTTTATATCTTTTATATTTACATGTTTCTTATGACTTATCTCTCTTTCTCCCTCTCTCTCTCCCTCTCTCCCTCTCCCTCTCCCTCTCTCTCTCCCTCTCTCCCTCTCTCTCTCTCCCTCCCTCCCTCT
>NW_022196891.1:85992467-86013752 GCF_008632895.1 Mastomys coucha
CTCCCTCTCTCTCTCTCCCTCCCTCTCCCTCTCCTCCTCCCTCCTTTCCCTCCCTGCCCACCCCCCATCTCTCTGTCAAGCTGTTTGAAGTGTCTGGGTGTCTGACTGCTGGCTTGGTTCTTTTGCAGGCGTCCCACTGACACTAAAGTGGAGTCTCTGCTCTTTGTCTGGTCAGAAGGAGCCCTTGGGTTCACCGATGATACTGATACACTGCGGCCTTTTACACTGTATGAGTACCAAGTCAGGGCCTGGAACTCCAAGGGTGGAGTGGACAGCCCGTGGTCATCAGTACAGACGCTGGAAGCCCCACCTCAAGACCTCCCAGCACCATGGGTTCAAGCCACCAGTGCTCATTCAGCCCTGCTAAACTGGACAGAGCCAGGGGCCCCCAATGGCCTTATCTCCCAGTACCATGTGATCTACCAAGAAAGACCAGATGCGGCAGCGGCAGCGGCAGCACCTGGTATTTCAACTGTGCATGCTTTCACAGTGACGGTAAGAACTTAGAATCCATAACAAGCCCTCAGATGATCTGGTTAACAGGTTATAATTCATTTCCTTATCTGCTTGTCACTCTCCTCACTTAGAGCATAAGTATATGAATTTTCATATGTGAAAAACAGCAATATGGTCCTAGGGATAAGATAATAAATTGAGTGTGAGGAGTATTTGGGGACCAGTCGGCAGACCACCGCTGAGTTGTATTACTATAAGCAAACAAATGAATCTCTGTGGCTGATTACCTTTACAAACCCACTCAATGGGAATAATTCAGGATGTCCCTCAACATTGCATAGAAATGATATCAAGATAAGAACATGTAATTTTCTAGTATGTCAAAGAACTTATCTTACACACATGTGTGTGTGTTTATATGCACACAGAGAGGGGGCGACAACAGTCCATGTGCTAGAAAAGACACGTGTATTCTAACAGGGTACTGATTATTCTTTCCTGAGCATAAAATAATTTACCCTTGATGTATAAAATAATTTCATTAGTTCACCTAGTATTTCCTGAGCATTTTCTTTATGTAAAATACTTTTATTCTATGAGAGATGCAGAACTGTGATGGGCTTTGTCGCAGAAACTTTTGTATAATATTGTAGAGATGAGAATTATACGAAAAAAAATATAAGAAAACCTATAGTGCCCATTGCCCTGAGATTTAGATTCCACACCCCACCACTTGCCAATCATGAGTCACAGTCAAAGAACAGGTATCACACGGAAAGCTTTGCCCAGGAGATTCCCCAAAGTCAACCAGAAGCACTCGAGCTGGAGAGCCTGTGTGGAGAAAAATGAAACGTTAGGCTCTAGGAGGTGAATGTTCATGGTTTCCAAAATATTCTGAGACAACATTGACCAACCCTTGCAGATAAGGAGATGTCAAGGTTGCACTGAATGTTAGTTTTTAAAATTAAAGCCATTAGCCTGTGCTTTAAGCCTATGGAAGCTCAATTTATATGAAAGTTAAGAAGTTCATGTTTATCAGATGGAGAAATAGCACCAGGTTAGTGTGTTGTGATGTAATTCCAAAAGAACTTTTGTGAGTGGATGGTAAAGTAAAACATTTTCCGCCATCCGTATTTTTCTCGTACAACCTGACAATAAGCAATACAAGAGAGAAGACCTCAACTCAAACTTCCTCATCTTATTTCACAGTGGATATATTTTGTTCTCCTTTTTGGCATTCTTTTTCTATCAGCATTTCTCCATTTAATTTCCAGATCCTTCTTTATAAGCAGTAGTAGTAGTCACTGTCTCATGGAGAAACCATCATTTCAGCTGATCATGTGATCTGCAGGGAAATGTTACTTTTATAAACTGTATTCTTAGAACTTGTACTCTAATCTTCCACCCGTAAAGTAATTTTGGTTAAAATACTGAAACACCATGGTAAATACATTTTCATCAAAGGTACCAGTAACAATAGCCATTCCTTTGTTCTTTCAACATATAACTTCCAAGAGTATACGGCTAATCATATGTTCTTACCAGGTCTAATGAAATTCCTTGGGGAGAACACCATGAGTCATTGCTTATGTGGTTTTATTATAAAACATGATTTAAGGATCTGATGGATGCGAGAACTCTGTCCCTTGTTTGTTCTGCTGGGTTCTATTTATACATTGCTCACATGTTCCTGGAAGAGCAGCCAGCCAATGGCCTGAGGCTGGAATCTATACATGGAGTGCTTCCTGTCGTTGGTTTCCACATCCCCATCCTGACAGTCCCATCATGCAGCACTTTTCTGTTTTTCTAAAACCTATTAGTCTATATGATGCTGAAGAGACTAGACAGAGTAATCAGGGAATTATAATATTCCTATACATTATTTTTGAACATGAGTATTCATCCCAAGTGGCCTTCCAACATTCCAGATCAACGACCCTGAGAGCAAGACTCCCCAGAGATTTGGTTAGATTCATCCAGAAAGCTCCATCTGACTTGTTCAAGCAACCAAGGCCATCTTCCATAAAGATAGGATTCAGACATTCTGGTCACCAGGCCAAATCCCCAGGGCTCAGTCACCGTGAGCTCACATGGGCTGATATTCTGAATGATATCATCAGGAAAATAGACTGTAGTCTATGACTCTCATCCCCTCCTACACTCCCAATGTAGAGGCTGTGTTTAATCATGTATATCATGTGTGTGTGTGTGTGTGTGTGTGTGTGTGTGTGTGTGAGAGAGAGAGAGAGAGAGAGACAGAGAGAGAGAGAGAGAGAGAGACAGAGAGACAGAGAGACAGAGAGACAGAGAGACAGAGAGAGACGGAGACATTGAACAAAGGCCACTTGTGGAGGAAAGGTCTTATTTGTAGTATGCATCCTGGTCAGAGTCTATCATGAAAAGAAGTCAACCCAGAAACTCAAGGCAGGAACATGGAGGCCAGAACTGAAGGAGAAACCTCAGAGGAATGTTCTTACCAGCTTGCTCTCTCTGTGGCTCGCTCCCCCTGCTTTCTTATACACCCCAGGACCAGCCTGCTGCTCTGGAGTGGCTCCTCCCACTATGACTGCCAGGGAGTGACCAATTGACTTACCTACAGGACAGTCTGGTGGAGGAGGCATTGCCTCAGTGGAAGTTCATCTTCCCAGATCACCCTGGTTTGTGTCAAGTTAACAAAAACACTAACCATCACACCATATAGCCAAATACCTTCTTCTAAAATTTAAGCCTATTTTTTTATTTGTTTGTTTTCTGAATGACATGACCTCCCTATATCGCTGCAACAATTAGGGTCAAGCAGATTTCATCATGTTGGATAAACAGTCACTGAAAACTATGTTCCTTACCAGTACTCAGTGTTGGGGCCTATTAGAGATTGAGCCAAGCTGCCATTGGGTAGGAAGGTGGGTGATCAAATGGGAGACACAAGCGATTAACTGGGCTCCGAGGTTTCCAAGCCCCTCACTACTGGGTGTCTTCTGTATCAGCGTAGAGGGCTCCCTTTTAAAGGTTGCTCCAAGACCCTTCCTGGATTTACTTGCTCGGGCTAAAATTTTCCCCAGCAAAGAAGAAGTGGTGTTTCCTCTAAGTGAGGCACAGAGTGCAAACATGCAGTTAGAAAGGTAAACCAACCTAGACTTGGGAAAGACATTCCAAATGTCACTCATTTGGTCCCTCGATTATTGTGGTCTCATATAGACTCAAGGGACCCCCAAAGTATCACCCCCCATGGTGTAAACCCATCCCTAGCTTGCCCGGGTCCCCCCAGAGTTGTTTAGAAGCAGGTGGAGGTTGCTGAGAGAGCCACACGAAGCAGGTGTGGTGGAGCCATGAATCCTGCTGTAGGTGGCAGTGGATGGAGAACAGGCAGCAGGGGCCCTCAGTGGGGGTGAAGACGAGATCTCTTGGCAGGAGGAACAGAAGCAGCAGAGGCAGCAGGAGAGGAGACGTGGGGACTCTGTGGCTTTTAACTAAAGCATCTCTAATTTCTCTCCCAACATCGCAAAAAGCTGCCTCTCTTTGAGTCGAAGTTGGTCTTTCTGAAGACTCAAAGGGTGTCTTCAGATCTTTGTTGACTTCCTTACTGAAAACAGGCTTCGCTTACAAATCCTTAAACTCGCTTCCCCCATTAGCTCTGTGATGGATGGTGCAGTGTCAGAAGAGAGGCTGAATTTAGCCTCTCTTGGCATGCAAGAGTTCCATGGTGCTACTTGCAGGAACACTCCTGGCGAGGCTGGCGAGGCTGCCACCACCACTCAGGTCTGTTTGCTTTTGCTTACTGGCACCTGCCACCACATTGGCGCCTGTCACTGCACTGGCAGAAATAACTTGGGTTTTAAAGGCAAAGGGGTTTTACCTACAAGCCAGTGCTCTAAGCATGTCCCTGCTTGGCCTACAGATTATAGAAAACTGAGCCCAAAGCATACCTTTGCCCAGTGCCCTGATGGTATCTCGCTCCATATGTAGAATCAAGGCATAAGGAGCCGATGAGATGAGCAAGCGATTTGGGTCACTAAGAGTTGGCTTCTCATCTGGGCATAAAATCCAGAATTACAACACTAGTCTCTACACTCTGGTTGCCAAACTCCCTTTCCCAATGTCAAGGAGGAGGCATTTAAAATTTCCTCATGTGCTTGGCCCAGATCTCCTTACCATTAAACAGATTTGTAGCCAAAACACATTATGAGATACTTCATAATTGCCCTATTATGAAAGGTTTGTGAGTGAATTGATGGACTCAATTCTAATCCCATTTTCGTTTTGGCTTATTATAATGTAAAATATTATGACTTCTTACGCATGATCTTGCATTGGTTGTAGCTGCGACCGTGTGGCATTTCTCAGCCTTTCTTCTGCAGACCCATCTATCGGGTGGCAGGAATATTCTGTAAGATGGCTTAATTCTAGAAGGATCTCTCAGGTTACAGACAATGGTAAGGAAAACACTTCGCATCTCCATCTAGCCTCCCTAGCATGTCTGTCCAATAGAGAGATTTTTCACATTTTATAGTGTAACTAGGTCATTCTTTCTATTACATGAAGAATGCAGAGCATGTACAGGCTAGCATCATACAAAACAATGAAGTCTCATTATCAGGGCATGCTTGACTTGATGTTGTGTTCTTGTTCACTAGCCTCACATGATCTCCCTTCCCGTACTCCCCTGAAAAAAGCTTTGTGTGGCTCCTGGCATTCCATTCTGACCACTTAGCTCCACTAAGACTCCCTTTCCTATTCATCAACAATGCCAAAGGTGGGTCCCACAATTCATTGTTGACTCATTCTTCACTGATAAGCACCAACCATATCACCTAAAGCCACTGGTTTAAAGGGAAGACATCATGATCATGTGACTCTTCCTTGTTTATTTTTCTGTTCTTTCACTGATCTCAGAATCATGGGAAAGGGCGGGAAGAAGAGGAGGAAAGGAGGAGGGAGAATGGGAGAGAGGGAGGGAGGACGAAGAAGAAAAGGGAGATGAATGATGTCAGAATGAGCAGATGATTATCTTCTCATTCGTCTTCCATTGCCACTGACATGCAGGTGCCTCGTGGGAATTGTGGCTGCAGGTTATGTACAGGAGCCCACGGAGCTCCCGTGCCCATACTCCTCTGATGAAGGCCAGCCTTGTGACGTGGTTGGTTGTTATTGTTGTTGTTGTTGCTGCTGCTGCTGCTTTTTGTATCCCTTTCTGTCACTCTCCTAGCAGTCAAACCCACAGCTTCTCTTTTGTCCCCACCCCCAACCCCAGCCAACTTCCCAACCTGTCACACTGATGTTACTTTCTTAGCATCCTTGAGGCCTGCAGCACATTTGTCTCACCAAATGATGGAAGTATGTATTGTCAATGGTAACCTTTCCTATGAGTGTCTGTCACCAGCTCTCTGAGCCGACACCCAATTGCACCTCAGCTTCGGAGCTCATTGAATAAGAAGCACTTGTCAGCTTGTGTTGGGTCATGATCATCAAATCCTAGGATTGCATTAAGAACCTACAGAGCCCCTTTTCCACCCATGTGGTTAGATCTGAAATACCCCAAGAATCTCTTCTTTTTCCATAGGAAGCCCCACACCAAGAATCTGAAATACCCCAAGAATCTCTTCTTTTTCCATAGGAAGCCCCACACCAAGAATAGAGTGTCAATCACTTCTTTCTTGGGATTCTCAATTCCTCCAAGTAGTTCTCTGAGATATTTATCCCTCATATGCCTTCACAGAGTTGGGGGGAATAATCACTCTATGCCTGCCTTTAGGGAGAAAGGAAATAGCCAGTGATCTCACAAGCTAAAATTCCCCTTTATGATTGGCTTTTCATGAGCCCAGACATGCTTTCAAAAGCACAAGCATGATTTACTTTTGTGTACATGTATGTGCATGCCACAGTGTGCATATGGAAGTCAGAGGACAGTTGGCTAGAGTCAGTTCCCCCCTTCCATCTTGTAGACCAAAAAGATCCAGCTCGGGCCACAGAGTTTGTGGGCAAACACCCTTGCCTGCATAGCCATGTCACCGGTCCAAGCTTAGATATCTTTTTATGTAGCTTACCATACACAGACCTTCTGAGGAGAGGAGACAAAAGGCTGATTCTTTAAGATTTATGGTTCCAGTAGATTTCATCGCCACTTATTTAATTTGCTTTGTAGCCCAGGTTGGCCTAGAACAGCCTGTCTTTACAGCGCTGGGATTTATAGGCACTCATCACCACAGCCAGCTAAGCACACGATTCCCCACAACAAATATGTTTCACACTCTGTTATATAATTGCCTTATCATCCCTCTGGCTACTCAATCAAGCCAGGTCATCTCGAGACCTTCCCTCTTCCTTACTGCCATATCTGATCCTCCCTGAAATCCTCCAAACTGTGTCCTGAATCCTTCTTAAAGGCCATATAGCATCTCCACCCTCGTTATTTCTTCCTCCTAGGACAGCCTTGCCCTTACACATCATCCTTCATACACTCAAAGTTCAAACTAAACTATCCTGTATCTCACAGAGCTATCACATTAGCTAACCCATTACTGCACTTGATGTGTAAAGCACTGTCAATGGCCAGCAACGTGGTGGAAATTGAGACTTTAGATGTCCTACAATCTGCAATGCTGAAATAAGTCAGCAAATGCAGCTAAAAGGGTGCTTCACAAAGAACAGCTAAACTGATTGGCCTTACATAATAAATCCTTGTTTTATATTTGCTGCCACTTTGCAACAAAATCCTGAGTTTACAAATTTCAGGTAAGTCCCTGAGTACCAGATTTGGTAGGGTCTCTTTTATAAGTTGCTAAGCAAGAATGTGTTGCTTTCTGCATCTCCCTTTGTGTATGCGTGTATGTTTGTCTTCCCTGCCATAGTCGAAGCCTGCCCCAAGACCTCCGCTGCCCATGTCACTCTGTTCACCTGCCGTGGTGTCACTCAAAGGGCCCTGTCCCTCCTTTAGATCTCAGCCCCGTATTAACAGGTCTAGCCCCCAACTCCTCCCCCGACACTGACTCTCCAAATCACACAAACTGGCATCACCATTGTCAGAGAGCAGGCTCTTGGGGCCTAGAGGACAGTGGATGGGGGCACTCAGAGGCCATTGGCCCAAGTATGGTGCTTCTTTCTGGCTTTTAACTCAATTACAAAGGCACTTCACTCAGGCACCCAAGAACCCCCAATAAGCCTTGTCTACAACACATGATAATCTAAAATGAACACGGCAATGGGCCAACGTCATAAATTCAGGACACACGCCAGTTAGCAGAGACAGCAAGCTGTAAATGACAGTGAAGGGCAGAAGTTAATTGAACTATCCTGCTCTTGTCACCAGTGGAAAGTGGCCACTACCTGAGACAAGATGGCTGCCCCTAAAGAACCCCATTACAGCCCTGCAGTCACCTCCTTGGCTCTGCAAGGGCTGATGGGTGAGGGGATATCATACACAGATGACCAATTCTTTATGGTTCACAGCCGATCAAAGCGAAAGTCAGCAGCTGTTCTGGACAAGTGACCATTGTAACGGCCGTAATATAACCCACTAAATAGAGAGGGAATTGCAGTGGAGCAAGAGGTTAGCCGTGATTATCGGCAGGTGAGTGCTTTATTGAAGTTGAAAGACCATTAACATTGATAGAGTAATTATTTCAACTTGAAAGTAATTACATTGATGGGTGATAACTTCTCCAGTGTTCCCAGATTTGATTGGGCCAAACAATTGTGAGCTCCTGAAGCCTAGAAAAATATTACAACAATACTGTGATTTCTAAATTACTGGAACCACTACTGGAATATTCTAATCATACCGAACAGTGAAAAGATTTCGCCTTACACAAGCTGCTGACCTCTCATGGAGGGAGAGACATTTCCTTTTTAATCTAAACGCAATGACCCGCACCCACCACCTGTGAATGGTATGTGACGGGCTTGCAAATGAATCTTTTGAACTCCTTATCATTTTATAAGGTGAGACATCTTGGAAGCTTTCTTTTAAACTTGGCTATTATAAAGCAGAAGCCGCTAGCATCCTCGGTCCTAGGAGCTCGGAGAAGAGCAGAGGAAATATCTTCTTCCTGTGCCTTAGAGGGTTTAAGTTTGCATAAATTAATTATCTGATAATGACACTCCACTGATTGAAAATTCTAGAAGCCAGACAACGTGAATCAGAGATTTCAGGTGTTGTTGTGGAATTTACATCTTTCAGTGGCTTTCTAGTCTGGCAATGTTGAATCCCGCTATGAATTTGCTCCAACTAGAGTGCTTTCTACTTATGTACACCAACCAGACATCAACAAACAAAAAGAAAGTTGAGAATCTGGGCAACGGCTTCTTTGAAACCTCATGAATATATGAAAATTGCACGCTATTTGCAATTTAGGACTGAAAACATCAGGTCTAATCTGATGATCATGACCAAGACCTACTTGGTCATCCATTAATTAGCTATTGGTGGCATTTCTTCTGAGAATCTGAGAATCTATAGAAACTATAATGGATACAAAGGGAGAGTTTATTCCTCTGGACTGCCTGGCAGAGCTGGAGAAGGACAAAAGGCAAGGAACCTTATACTAAGGACTCACCGGGCCTGCCAGGGCACTGTCTGTGAGCGTGAATACCTTAGAGCACTAAGGGGGGGTCCTGACTCCAACCTCCCCCTGACACACACACCCATCCTACAGTCTACAAGCCATAGACAGGACAAATAAGCATCATGACTCTGCGTCCCACTATCACCAGAGATAGATGGTACTTCACCCTTCAGCCCATCTGTAATTCTTGAGGCCTGTTACCTAGGCAAGATTCAGTCACATGACCTGCCAATGGATCACGACCTTTTGGCAGTATTTTCCACTTTTTTTTTTCTCTAATGAATGCCTTAGGCTCTCCCAGGGTTAGAATAGTTTTTGACTTGTTGTCTAAGAGCCAATAGAGAATGTTTCAACCACACAAATAATAGGTTACCTCCATCTCCCTAACTTGTTCTGAGTTTTTTTCCCTAAACATAGTCATTGTAGTGCCCCCTCCACCTCAACCCCCACTCTCAAGTCCAGAGAGTTCTGAGAACTGGCTTGAATCTGGTAAAAGACAGAAGGTTCAGAATGAAACCATCCCACTTGGGGAAGTGATAGGATTTATAGATTAAACTGTAAATGTTACCACTAAACCAACCAAAGGAGAGAGATCTGATGACATAATATCACATCTATAAGCAATGTGTCCTACACAGCCAAGCTAAAGAGTGTGTTGGAGAAGCCCCATAGGTGCCCTGAATTTAAAAGAAGTATAATAACTCATTTTTAAAACATTTTATATGGTCCTTAGATTATTAAATATTCACATTACCAAATCAGAGAATTTTAATCCGTTCTAAGGGGAACATTGTCTAACCCTAAAAGATAATGGTCTAGACTATCCAGTAAAATGACAGTATATTTTTAACAGATGTAAATGTTGCCTTTTGACAAGACACAAGTAATGAATTTTATCATATAAGTTCCTATTCGCTGATTGTGACCCAGAGTTTTATTTTTGCTCAAGCAATTACTGAAGTCATGGCTGGATACCTATGCCCATTAGTGGATAGTTCTGTGGGGTTTTTTATGATATTATTGATCTCTTGCTGAGCTGAGATTCAGGTTTTATGCCAGATAGCTTGATTAATGGGTTGGTTTCTATAAGTGGACTGAATGGGGATAGAAAGCCGGGGCAGTCGGCTCTGCCAACCCCAAATCCGTCAAGACGCATAGCTCATTATGAAACAGTTATCAAGGATACATGAAAAATTAATTGGGCTCAGTTTGATTCTGAAAAGAATCGGCTTTCTCCTCTGCGCGCCCCCCCACCCCTTCCAGATGTTCCGTGCCAGCCCCTAGAGGAACAGCAAAGGGAGATGTATTAATACATTGTATTGATTAGATCAAGACCCCTGACAGTTATTTGTAGAGATACCATCTGGCCGCTGCTCGAATTCCTTCACCAAAAACAGGACGTGACATGTTATTAATCTCCACTCTCTAAGTATAGACAGTTGCGTTTTCTGTTAAAGCGCACTTTACCATTCCATGGGAGATGGAGGCAGACCTGAAGGGTGCAGAAATTAAGGTTATTACACAAATTGAGCCATATGGTCCAAATATTTCAGCAAGAAAATTGCCAGGCAATAAAAATTGCTCCTGCCTTCCTAATGGTGTAAATTACAGTTTAACCATGGCTCTAATGATGTCCTTCTGCCGCGCTTAACTACTGTTACATGAAGGACATTGTTTTAAAAATATAAAAAAACAAGTAAATGCCAGCAGCGTGTTTTACAATCTGTTAGCGTGTCATTAAGAACACTGTCAGAAATACATAACCATAACAGCAGCCGAGCCAGCATACAAAGAACTCAATCGGAAAGATGGAGAGTATTTTTGAAAACTAACTGTAATGTCAAGTACGCAGAACCCGCTGGAAGTTTCTCAGAAGCGCCCTATCTAGAGCTTTCTTCGAACTCTCTCTCGCCCATCCTCAGTGTTTTTGAAAGCAAGCTCTGAAGCTCATTGTGAGTCAACGTGTGTGTCTTACCCTGCAGCCTTCTGCCCTCCCGCCCTCCCGGCACAGATAGGAAAGGTGCAGCAGGCCAGAGGACTGACCAGTTCCCAGCCAAGAACGCCTGCCTGTGGGCCTTGCTGAGTTCATCTGCTGTTGGCCAGCAGGGACAGGACTCCACTCCCCTCCTCATCAGTAACTCCTATTCAGAGTGTCAGTTTTCAGTGATTCTGAAGGAAGCAGTCCTGTCAACTAGAACACACGGTATTTAAAAAGCAGTCTATTCTCATGCCGTTAAGAATCACAGTAAAGACCTGACTAAGACTTCAATTCCTCCAATATTTTCATGTTTATTAGACAAAAAAAAAATCCTTGAAATATGATCTGTTAAATTAAACTTTCAGGAGAAAACCTTAGTACAGTAAGGTGTGTATGGGGTGGGGGGGCGCTTTTAATTCCTGTTTCTGTAAGCTCTTTTGTTTGTTTGTTTGTTTGTTTGTTTTGCCCTCCATTCCCGCAAAGGGAAAGGTTTGGTGTTTAATTTACCTTTAAACTAAAAAGGGGAAAAAAAAGGAAGGAAAAGGAACCACCAGGAAACAAAGAGTGCTTCATTTGCATGATATTAATATTCATGAGGGGTCTTAAGTAACTGCCTCCTCACCGAGTCAAGGGCAGGGAGAGTGACGGGAGTGTTCTTTACCTAGGTATGCTCATGGCTGCCTGCTGTACTTGTTTCAAGTTTTTGTTTCTTAGGACCTGTGTGCATGTGTGTGTTGGCACGCGCGCACGCGATCAGAGGACAGCTCTATGTATTTGATTTTTCTCTCCAACTATGTGAGTTCCAGGGATCAAACTCCAGCCAGGAGACTTCCACACTAAGCACTGTTACCCACTAAGCTGTCTAACTGCCGCTCCTATACTTTTCTAACTAAAACACCACCCTCCGCAAGGCCAGATCTAGCCCACATAGCCTCTCTTCTGCCCTTTCCTTCAGAAACTCTGTCTGCCGAGCTTTCCTGGCATAGGTGTTTGTATGGCTATCTAGATGCACAGGGATGGATGTGTGTGTGTGTGTGTGTGTGTGTGTGTGTAGTCCATGCATTGATATTGAATGTCTTAGTCAGTTGCTATCCACCTTTTTTTTTAAAACAATATTTGAGGCAGGGTCTCACTGTGTATGCCTGACCTGGAACCCACGGAGATGTGCCTCTGCCTTAGAACTTAACTGTTTTACTCCGTCTCTTGGCAGCCTGGAGCTCACTGAAGACTAGCCTGTCCAGCCTGTGAGCTCCACAGATCTGCTCCTCTCTACCTCAACCCTGAGTGCTGAGGTTGCAGGTGCTTTTATGTGGGTGCTGGTTATCCAACTCAGGTCCCCAAGATTCTGCCCATGCAGGTACTTTCACAACTGTGCCAACTCTCCGGCCCCAACTTTCATTTTCTCCAGAGCACCCAGCTTCATCTGTTGACATGTTTTATTTTTCCATCCTGTTTCCTGTTTGTCTCCCAGAGCTGAGTGTGAGCCTTTGCTGGGGGGCGAGGGGGGATATTCTCTATGCCCCCCCCCACAGCCCCCTACCTCTGCTTTCCAACACCTAGGGAAATACCACCTTTACAAAGACACTTGTTAATGAATCATGAATTAATGAATGGCTAAAATCCAATACATTAAGAAGTAGCTTATCAGCTGGGCAGTGGTGGCACACGCCTTTAATCCCAGCACTTGGAAGGCAGAGGCAGGCAGATTTCTAAGTTTAAGGCCAGCCTGGTCTACAGGGTGAGTTCCAGGACAGCCAGGGCTACACAGAGAAACCCTGTCTCAAAAAAAAAAAGAAGAAAAAAAAAAGAAGTAGCTTGTCTTTTATTTCTGGTTCACACTCAAACTACTATTATATTCTAGAGATTAAAACAAAACAACAACAATGAAAAACCCTCCCTAATGTCTTATTATTTTATCCCAGAAGGAAGTCTATATATTCATAGCTGAATCATCTTTGTTTTCCAATTTCAATCTGTAAGCCAAAAACTGTCTAAGTTAAGTACATGAGCACTTCACAAAATGACATTTCATCTTACCCCTCCCCTCCACCCCATGGAGTGTCAGCATCTGTAATTATTAGTGAGGGGAGAGAAGCTCAGAGATGCCACATAATGTGTGCAAGGCCACACAGCGAACGACAGGGTTATGACTGAGCTGCGGCTATGACTGTCAGTCAGTCAGTGTTCTGCACTGCTTTGGATTACCTCTTGAGCTGTTGCCTGAAGGAACAAGATGTTGTTTTTGAAAAACTAAATATCGATGGAAACCACAGAAGTCAGATTCCACATGGTTTGATATGATTCATTGCTTGGAACGAATATAGTAAATGATGTATAAAATATTGAGTGCATTAGAAATCGCTTGGGCCAGGAAGGTTCAGAGTCCCGTGCCTAAGACTGTATACTAGATTCAGAAAATAAAGAAAAGAAAGAAAGAAAGAAAGAAAGAAAGAAAGAAAGAAAGACAGGAAAGGGGGAGAGAGAGGGAGAGAGAGAGAGAGAGAGAGACAGACAGACAGACAGACAGACAGACAGACAGACAGACAGGAAGAGAGAGAGAGAGAGAAGGAAGGAAGAAAGGAAGGAAGGAAAAGAGGTATAGCAAACAGGATCTTGATTCCATCAGAGGCAGCAGCAGCTCTACTTTCAAATATCTGATACTTTCAAACATCTGATGGCAACTTTGTATTTCTAGATGACAAGAGGTGCCGTTTTTTACAATGGGTCCCCACTTGCCCGGTTGATAGTAAACTAAAGACTTTTAAAAATGCATCTAAATAATCCTCTCAGATGAGTCTGCCCTGGGAGGTGGTCAGCAACTAGAGCTAAGTGTCTGAGGTTAGCAAGCAAGGCTTAGAGCCTGGCTATGAAGCCGACCACACAGGGTGAAGCAGTAAGGTAGTGGTACTTGGTCAAGCTCAGTGAACAGTCATTAGCAAGAACTGAAAAAACAAAAACAAAAAAAAAAAAACAAACCTGTTTCTACCTGTGCCATATCTAGACTGACTGGCCCACAATTAAATTTAAAAAAAATAATAATAAATTACAAAAATGGCAGAGGATCACATACTTATAATCCCAGCCTTCTAAAGGCTAAGTCAGAAGAATATTGGGTTCTAGGGTAGCCTGGGCTATGTAGAGTTTCAGTCCAACCTGGAATAAATAGCATTACCCTATTTCAAAATGACTTTTTTTTTTCCTCATTGCCTCTTTATTCCACAACAGCATATCCCAGAAACTGTATCCCTTTAACAAAGTATGTTAGCTCTCATTCATAACAGAATGGCTTTGTGACAGTGACCCCAGATGACACCAGGAAAAGGGAAGACAAAGCCAGCCAAGAAAGGCTAGTCAATGGGAAACTTCAGGAAACTTCTCAGAGACTCAACTTGAAATACAAAACTCACTGGGAATATCTCCTGGAGTTTATAGTGGTCTAAGGGCAGCTTACTTTGTCTAGTGAAGTGTTCAATGACAACCTGAACATCACGAGGTATGCCTGTAACCTTAACATTGACTTCTGACAATGCCTGGCTCCAACTTACTAGACCTTCAACAAAGAGCAGAAAGCCCTCAAAAGTACTGAAGGCCCAAACCCAGTATTTGTCCTGGAGATTCTAGAAGTGCCCCTGGAATAATCAGGTGAAAGGCATAATAAACTAGCCTCTGTTGACAGGTAAGCCCCTATCCCAGGACCTGCATTGCTGTGTCTCTTGCCTGATCTTATGTTGCCTCTGATCTACAAGAAGCCACAGAGATTCATAAAAGTAGCTTTCTGGGTCTAGGGAGGTGGCTCAGTCAGTAAGCAGGAGGACCCAAGATCCATCCCTCAGAACCCACGTAAAAATACTGAGCATGGTCTTGTGTATTCATGATCAAAGCCCTGAGGAATGGAGACAAGATTTTTCCAGACAGCCCAGCCTAGAGAGAGTACCCCAAGCCAGTAATCCACCTTTCTCAAAAACCCAAAGTTGACCTCAGGCCTCCGTATGCACAGGCACACATGAGCACACACACACCATGAAAACACACACACACACACACACACACACACATACCATGAATACATACATACACACAAACAAATAAATAAATGGATGGATGAGAGTAGCTTTCTAAATCACCGTGTGCATTAAACTGTGGCTAATTCTCTTCCTTCGTGGCCTATCATGTTTTAGAAATGCTGTAATTAGCACT
Organism: Mastomys coucha; assembly: GCF_008632895.1. Taxonomy (NCBI): domain Eukaryota; kingdom Metazoa; phylum Chordata; class Mammalia; order Rodentia; family Muridae; genus Mastomys; species Mastomys coucha. The sequence continues at coordinate 86,007,660 of NW_022196891.1, forward strand.
TTTGGCTTCAACATAGTAGGAGCCTCAGGAGATTCACCTTGTCCTTTCAGCACTGGGCGACCTGGCCATCATGCTGTAAGCCTTGGCATTTGTCCTTAGCAGAGTGATAATTATTTATTAGTAGAATGGATGCTTATTATATTCAGAAATTAAAAATTGTTAGGGGACATTGTGCAGAGGATCACATCTGTTGGAAATAAATCACTTAAAAAATTATATTAGTCTCACAGACGGTCAAGAGCGAAGCGAGGGAGGGAGGTGTGAAGGGGTTGAGGAGGCTGGCTTTTAAATCCTGTGAAGTAGAGTGTGGTCACTGTGTTGTCAGCACACAGTGTTCAGACAGCAACTCGGCATTTCCCCTCTTTGAACCCCAGGTGTCCAATTAACAGTGTATGCTACATTTTTATTCCAAAATAGGCAGATATATAGAATGGTTAGACTGACTTCCAGTCATGCCTTGCAAGGAATAAAATTAAAACAGAAGAAAAACCAAAAACAAACAAACAAACAGAACATGAGAAGAGACAAAAAAGGAAAGGAAGGAAGGAAAGAAGGGAGAGAGGGAGGAGAGGAGGAAAGGAAGAAGAAAGGAAGGAAGGAAAAAGAAAAGGAAGAAAGAAAGAAAGAAAGAAAGGAAGAAAGAAAGAAAGAGAGAAAGAAAGAAAGAAAGAGAGAGAGAGAAGACAAGGACAAAAAGAAGAAAACAGAGGTCAGAGATCTTTGGGGAATTTATAGTTCAAATGATTCCAGAAGTTAAAAAGAGGTGAGAGTATTTAAATTGGAAGGCATAGGAGTTTTGGGGTGGGAGTTGGCACAAATGACTTCCCTAAGATCCACCCCCTCTTTGTGTTTCCTGAGCACACCCTTTCTTCAAACAGCCTGGTCTCCTTGGAGATCTCCACTCTGGCTCTGATAGGCTTGCCCCAGGAGATGCTGTTTCTGTTACCTCCAACAGACCCTCTCCTCATCCATGGGAGAGAAGCCTGAGAAGTTGCTTGATCTTGTGGCTACTCACACTCCTAAATATGAAAGGATTTACAAGGGATGCTCTAGTCCAAGCTGATCGAGACTTATAGAGTAAGCATATTCATCCATATAGCCTCAACTTGTGGCCAGAAGAAAATACAGTGTGTATCCACCTTCAGGTCCTATAGAGATAAATTCCCTTTCTCTCCCATCCTTGCCCTGCACCCCTGTTCTCCAAAATGAACATGAAAAGAAGAAAGGTTTCGAGTTTTTTTTCTACCTGATAAAGCAACCAGGGGGTAGGCAGATCTACGAAACAAGAAATTCTGGTACCTTCAGAGACAGATCCAAAAAGACAATTTTCTCTAATATTTTAATGAAATCTTAGCGAATTTTGTGCAAATACACATTGTACTGTTCATTGTACTTATTCCTGTTCCCACCCGGATTCCTCTCAGGGCTGCCTCCTATTCCTGCCCCCCACCCAAACAAACAAACAAAAAATCCCAAAGTATCGTATAGTGTCAGTGGGCTTTAAATGTCAACATGCAGGAAATGTACTGGAATTCCATCTCCTTTCTTTACTTAAAGATAGTTTTAAGAATCTTAAATTTTCAAACTTTGAAATCACTTAGTAATCTTCATCCGGGTTTTAAGGGTCTTGAAGGAAAGACATTCATGGCCAAATGCCCTATGAATGCCAAGTTCACCATTCAAAAGTTTGCCCTGGCTCCAGCAGCCAATCTCCCTGAAAGAACGTGTCTGTGTTAGTGCATAAGGTCTAAAGAGTCCATTTGTGAGCATGCACTTCAACCCTCTAGAAAGCTTAGGCTCTTCTTGGCTGAAGAATGTCCTCCATGGGGCGTGTCTCTATACCATACACATCAGATATCAGGCACCTCTGTGCACCAAATATCTTGACCGTGATGTTCCGGGGACTCCTTACCCCTTCTGAGAACGATGGCCTGGAAGCATGCTTCTCGGCTGTTTTCTTTTTACTGCTGTATTATTGCACCCTGTTGGGGGATACATCTGAGCATTTCATGTGTCCTACTTTTAAAATGCCCAGATGGTGGCTACGTGCTCTGGTTTGAATTGGGTAACCGTCATCCTTCATGCTCTGTAGTCTGCCTGGTTATCAAAGAAAGATACGAGACAAGGGAAATTCTTCCATTTTTCAGCTCCTCTCCATCCGTCCTCTTCACCCACATAAACGATGTGTTCACAAAGTTGCGGAGGTCGCCATGATAACTGAACATCACTCCCGCAGGATGGGGAACCAATCCCTGTGCACCCAGAGCCCCTGCATCCCTCTCAACAAGAACCCTTTACAGCAAGTGAAGGGAGCCGTGCATGCCAGGGAAACCACTTAGATTTGCAGTGGTCTTTTTCACGCTAGGCTTTAAGCTCAGCAGAGAATTTAGATGAAATCAATCAGCCTGAGACAGTGACATGATACTATCACCTGGAAACACATTGGGCCACATGCACACCTTAGGGCCTGTACAGCCTGTGGTCCCTAGGTTGAATACATCCAATCCTAGGTCCAGTACATTTCCTGCATGTTGACATTTAAAGCCCACTGACACTATACGATGCGTTGGGATTTTACCTGCAAACACCTTCTGCGCTTGGCTTCTGTGTATTTGTATATGGGTTTTTAGAACATCATTCCTACAAAACGGGGGTCTAAGACATGGGCATTTCCTGTTCCTCCCCTTTCTCCCTTAGGTGCTCAGCCCTCTGCTGGGAAAGAAATAGTTATGAGTAAAACACTCCCCTGAGGCTTCAGAAGCCTCCAGATCTTGACACGATGGCGGTACCTTTCTTTGGACAAAGCATGAAGCCAAGTTAAACAGATGCTGTCCTGATTCATCAGAGCCCCAGGATTCCTATAGTGCCCCCAGGAGGAAGGTCATAGGGAAAACACTGTTCTCCAGTGACAAAGGTGTGCAGGGCATTTTCAGCATGGCCACTCGTCGCGTCGCGGAGTTCCTCAGGAAGTTAGGAACTCTTAAGAGCCCAGACTCAGAGCAAGGAGATGCAGTGCCCCAGGAAACTGGGCTAAGAGATGAAGCCAAGACCTGACTGAGCTCCGGTGGTTGTCCTAGGACTCTCATTGTATTAAGCATCTAGAATCTCAAAGTTGCCTCCCGCCCCACCCCACCCCCATGTCAGTCACAGGATTTCAAGGGAACATTATTACCATTTTCTTATAAAACAGGAATTCATTTTTATATGTTTGAAAAGATAAAAAAAAAGTTTAAAAAAAAATCATAGATTCTAGAACAATGGCTTAAGCACCCAATACACCAAATTCATAGCATGCTTTCTGTCTTTAGTGAAATGTTTTTCCTATTTTGAAAAAATGTCCAGCAAAAACATATAAATTGAAAACCATCTTGAACCTGTCTCTATGAAAGTTAAAACCACAGTGAGCTGTCAAAAAAAAAAAAAAAAAAAAAAAAAAGCAAGTTGTTTTTATTTTTAACTAAGTATGCTTAGCTTAAGTACATTTTCTCTTAAGGTATAATGAATAATCCCTGATCGCTCCTTTTTGTTTATTCATTTAAAACGCAAATAAAAGCAGATAATCAATAGACCATAATCTAAAACTAGAAGCTTTACAAGTTAATAAGCTTGAGTCAATAGATACGCTATAACGAAGCTTCCAGTGCTAAACCTGACATAATTTGCTTTACACTAAGCTGGTTGACTTAATGCTTTAATTTAATTCCAATATTAACTGAAAAATCCAAAGAAAGGGGGAAAATTTAAATCCTATTATATTAAAATATTTTTCAAGCAATAGCTCAATATCTCCATGCCACAACTGCTGATGTGTGCCATTTAAGTCTGCCCAACCACCCAGGTCTAATGGTAGATGAGCAGTTAACCCTTTGGATCCTGGTTTGCCTGAGTTATGGATGTTCCCACTTTCCATTTCACAGCTCTTCTGTCAACCTCAGCTGCCATGTGTTTGTCTTCTATGTCTGTTTCCCATGATTCATTGCCAAACGGTCAGGGATGCTGTTGGTTTCATGGATGTTCATGTGTGTTAGGGTGCTTGTGTTTGTATGAGAAGACCAGGGGATGACTGTGGTTGTCATATCTCAGGTGCCATCCACCTCATTTTTGAGACTGGGTCTTTCATTGGCCTATAGCTCACCAAGCAAGCTAGCTAGATGGTCAGTGGGCCCCAAGGATCCTTACTGCTAGGACTAGACCATAAGCATCTGCCACCATACCCACAATTTTATCTGGGAATTAAACCCAGGCTCTTGTGCGTGCCTGTGATGTGCTCCACTGAGCAATCACCCCAGTCCCAGAGCCCTTATTTCTAAAGCAGCTCTTCTATTTGTCTTTATTTATTATGCAGCCTGACTCCTCAACAGGGAAAGAGCTGCAGGGAAGCCTGGGTCACACAGCAGTAGTAGGCCTTTCTTGATACCCGGCAGCTTTGCCTTACAAGGTCTGGTGTCATTAGTGGGGGCAGTAAGAGTTATGAAGTCATACTCAAAATGCCTACAAGATCATGAGCACAAACACACTTGTCTCCCCTCAAAACCCGATGCTGCCCCCTCACAAAATGAACAGGAACAATATGCACCAACTACGATTTCACCCTCTCTTTCTGTCTGTCTGTCTGTCTGTCTGACTGTCTGTCTGTCTGTCTGTCTATCTATCTATCTATCTCTTCCTCCCTCCCTTTCCCTCTCCCTCCCCTCTTCCTTCCTCCCTCTCTCTCCTTCCTTTCTTCCCCTCTTCTTCCCTCCTTCCTTCCTTCTCTCCCTTCACCCCCTCTTGTGTATGTGTGTGTAAAACATACATATACACATATATATGTATACACACACACACACACACATATATATATATATATATATATATATATATATATATATATGATTTGAAAAGTGCTCTGTGTTTTAACCCTTTAATACAAGAGACTTCATAAGGGAAGAATTCAGAGGGCAAAGAACTTAGGCTGCGAGAGATTTTGAGAGCAGCAGTGCTGGCCACTGTTCATAGTGGTCAGATATGTCTCTCAGAGCTGCTGTGCCTGCTAGCCTGACACCCAGGGCCCTACTTGCCAGCATGTTGTCGACACCTTGTGGTTTTTATCAGTGTTAGGGATATCACACTCTGGTTAGGTGACAGTGTGCTTTGGTCACCTCTTAGCCAGACTGACTACAGCTCTGTGGCCTTGTGAATGTTTTGGCCCAAACCACATCTGAGCACTCTGCTAAATGGATGGGGAAGGTGGGATAGATGGGAGGTGGGATGGACGTGACCCTTTTCTGTTTGAAAAGGATAGTCAGGAAATCACATTGATTTTTTTTTTTAGGACAACTTCCTCCCGACCCTCACAACTCTGAAACCATGAATTTCCAACTGCCTTTCATGCTGTAGGCATGCTTGCCATCTCCTGTGCCTGATAGCATTGATCAGTGCTGGTTGCACATCCATCCCTTCAGCTAATCCTGTATCAGCCCATCCGTACCACACTGTTGGTAATACTGCCCACACTGGATTCAATTCCCACTTAGGGCAGTTCTGAACCCTCCTAAGGTTGCAACCCTTGAATACAGTTCTTCATGCTGTAGCTACTTTGTTGCTACTTCATACTTGTAACTTTGCTACTGCTGTGGATTGTAATGAAAATATCTGTGATGTCTAATAGTCGTGGGCATCCCATGTGAAAGGGTCGTTTGATTCACAGGTTGAGAACCACTGGTTTAAACTGTCTTCAGAAAGGTGATGTTAGCATTAAAATCAAAGCTGTCACATACACAAAATTGGCCAGAATAAGCCACACTATATGTGACTTCTTTTTTTAAAAAAAGCAATATGTAGGTCCATATAAGCTTAAATTAAGAGTCTCAACAAATAGAAAATTACTCTAAATTTTACCTTTCCGTTCAATTGGAAGTACTCCACACCCTTTGAAATACATAAAATAGTTGTTTTGTTTTCTTTTTATCAAGAAGTTTAATGTGTGTGTGTGCGTGTATATTGAATCCTAGATTAGACGACAGTAGATATATGCCACAATATTTCTTTTCTCAATAGCCAGCATATTGCCAATAAGATAATGTATTTAAATAAAAGATAATTTATGCATTC